>NW_007360288.1:1294863-1417900 GCF_000359705.1 Exserohilum turcica Et28A
CACAGGCGTGAGATAACGAAGGAAGGCCTCCTCTTCTCCCTACTGCGCGCTAGCGCCTTAGCTGCAGGTGTTAAAAGTGCTGTTAGTCGATTCCTCGTGGTCGGTTCTCCTAGATAGCGTGCTTTCCTAGCGGTTTCCAGAAAACTCGAAGTTGGTGTGTGTTGCTGTGGTCGGTTCTCCTAGATAGCGTGCTTTTCTAGCGGTTTCCAGAAAACTCGAAGTTGGTGATGTCTATGGCTGATAGTTTGGTAGAATGGCGGTGACTTTGGCGTAGCTGTGATTGGCCTTGTTCCTATGCGCCCTGCAGCATGCAGCATGCTTGCATACATCAACGGCCATGTCGTGGCACCTCGAGATTGATTATGTTGCGTCGTGATATGACGTCGGAGTCTAGAGCACAGCTAGCCACCGTCAAATCCCACATGTACGGAGGTGCCTTTCAAAAGTTCTGTCTGCCAAGAACAATTCAGCCGAAGTACGGCCGCCTTAGTCGAGGCTTGTCTCTTCCCTCTATATACTCATTACCACCTTGTAGCTTAATTATCTTTTAGACATGAATAAGAATCCGCTTAATCCAAGCTTGGATCTTAAGTTGAGAAAGGTCTCTCTAGCAATTCTGCTAGACTCTAACTGCCTCAGCCCTTGACTGTGGAGCTCCTTTCTTCGTAGTCTCTCTCTTTATATAGAACCAGCACGGCTCAATACAGTTACAGTCTGGCGAGTTGCCACACCAGAGTAGTCTCTCGACGTCGTGCAGACTATAGATCACACTCTGATAGTGGTGGGCGTGGGCAGGTGCCTTATCTTCCATCACGACAGTCTGAGGTCTATCTTGGAGGCACTCTTTGGCGAAAGGAATCAGCTTTGGTATCAGAATACAGTTCTGATATCTCCACCAGTCTATACCACCTCCAGGCTTACGCACCAGCTTGCCTGTATTCTCTGTCCATCTCCATTGAGGTTTTCTGCCAGGCTTGTTGCGCAGCCCTGTCCTCCTCATAGACTCTGACAGCTCCCACTCCTCTCTCTGTAGAGGTTCAAGCTCAGCGTTTAGCTGCTCAATCTTCCGAGCAGCATCCTCTTTCTCTGCCTTCGTCTCTAGCTAGTAGATATGGCATGGACCTTTCCTGTCATACGAGAAGCAGCCCTAGAACATAAACTTAGAGTATCCCTTCCACCTCTCACGGATACAGCTCTTAACTACTCTCTCGTCTGCTTTTCTCCAGATCCTATAGCCCCCACGTCAGTAGTTGATCACCACGGACGTCTCGTCTGTCCAGATGACATTCTTCCAGTCCTCTAACGTCTAGTCCTTGTGGTCAATCGCCCATCTAAGACGAGCACTCCTCATCTCCTGTGTCAACCCAGGCTTCCTCGTTGGCTTAGTCTTCTTGTATCCCGCTTCTCTTAATACCCTCCAGACGGTAGAGGCAGAGATTTCGACTCCTTGGAGACTGAGCGCACCAGCAAGGTCAGCGCAGCTCTTCTCTCGTCCATATCTATCGCGTCGTACTTGTTGAAATATCTACTCCTTCACCTCCTCTGTCTGCTTAGCAGGCCTGCCAGAGCGAGGGGCATCTTGAACGTGCTGTGGAAGGATCTTGAGAGGGAGAACGTTTAGCTCAAAGCCAGCAGCGATAGCTCTACTATAGATACGATTGACCGTACAAGGATTAACACTAGTCAGCTCTAAGATCTATGACGTTGACTTGCCAATAGGAGGTGACTTCAACGTTACAATTAAGACACGGGTGTAAGAATTAGTATTAGGAGCCATAGTACTAAGTAGATAGATAACTACAACTAATTAACAGCTTAGCTTAAAGGTGGGGGTTGCGCCAAGAAGAATTGCGCCGAAGGGCCGAGATTAGCGTCAGACAGAACTTTTGAAAGGCACCTCCGTACGTGTAGATCACATAAGGATATCACTCCACCAACAGCCATCCCCCCGCTAACTCGTCAGACCTGATGGCTCAAACTCATTACACGAATCGCATCTATTAGACCGGGGCGGCCCTATCCTCGTATTACTGCTATACGTATACCATGTTGAATCAGCGCCGTCCACGATATGTGCACGCCGTCTTACTCACCAAATAACTCTCACGTCACCGCAAACCGACCATGAGGATCAAAGCCGCTCGTCACGCCCACTCGCCCGCACCTCCACCAGGCCTCCGTGTCTCTGCAGAAACGCGTCCACGCAATCTATAAACCGCTCCAGCTCCTCCCAGGGCGTCCCCAAGATGACTGCTATGCTGCCACGGTTCGTAATCCAGAAGCCAGCCTCCATCATTTCCATCCAGAGGAGCGTACTCAAGTCGGCATCTGCGTCGCGATCCCGGCCATTCCTCAATTCCTTCCTACCGTCATGCAGGAAATGGATTCCCAGGATGGTCCCAAGGCCTGTGACGGTCATTTTCGTGCCCTGTGAGAGGGCTTGGAGGCGCCGCCGGAACTCGTCTCCCATTGCGTTGAAGTCACGACAGACATCAGGCGTGTACACGCTTGCCAGGCCTGTGTATCCCGCTGCCATGCCAAGCGTGTTGTTGTTAAAAGTCCCAGAGTGACCCATTGAGCTGTTATCTCTCGGATCATACACCCACATGAGATTTTCGCGTCCTCCAAAAGCGCCAAAGGCGATGCCGCCACCCAGGAACTTGCCCAAGGTAGTGATATCAGGCTTCAGTCCCACAAGCTCCTGCAGACCGCCCGGTGCCAAGCGGCTTGTCTGCACCTCGTCGAAAATGAAGACGGCACCGACTTTCTTCGCCGAAGCTTGGACCTGGTGCAGAAAGTCACGGGTTCCAACAAGACATGGGCCTCGCCCTTGCATGCCCTCTACAAGCACCGCCGCCACATCTTCCGACTCTTCGATCTTCTTCCTCGCATCTTCAACATCGTTGAACTCTGCAATGATCCAGTCGTCCCTGTCCACACAGTTCTCCGCAGGCTGGTTCTCCGGAAAATTATAGCAGCCCCCGTGATACCCGCCCCCAAACACAACCACCTTTCTCTTCCCAGTAAAACGGCGTGCGCCCTGTATAGCATGGAGATTTGCTTCCGTTCCTGAGTTTGTAAAGCGGATGAGATCGAGGCCGTAGCGCGCACAAATCAAAGCCGCATGTCTCGTTTCCAGCGTCGTCGTACCGCCCAGGTTGAGTCCAACAGCATTGATAGTATCAATGAGCGCGGCCTGGATCACAGGCTGCGAGTGTCCGTACAGTGCAGCCGTGAATTCGCCCACCAGATCCGTGTATGTATGCCCGTCTTCAGACGTGACCTGATGCCCTTTCCCGCTCTTGAGGAACACGGGAAACGGCGCTGTGTGCAGCACGCTGCGGGTATTGCCCCCGGGTAGCTGCTTGCTGGCTTCTTGGTGCAGTCTCCAGCTCTCTGGGTTCCGCGTTGTGAAACGCGCTGTCGCTGCTGAGACTGCCGACTGCGCCGTGGCATGTCCGCTCGTTGCAGGACCGGCAGTCGAAGACATGATCACCTATTATCCAAGTGTGTAATCGTAGTTCAGATCAAAATTAAAAGCTCTGGAAATACGGCTGTGATTATAAGTACTTACACCCCGCCGACCGAGTGTACGCCCCGTTCGACGTCCGCTGATCTCGGTATTGCTATTTCGGTATTCCGGTGTAGACATGGGAACCAATGCCTCGATAGTGTTCTGCATTGTGACTCACTGTTGGCGTGTTGCTTGCCTCCACAGATACCAGATACAGTAGTGCGAGGGCCCGCTGGCCTGGATGCGGAGTGCATAAGTAACTCGCCCCCCGCTTGTTGGGTGGCTTGATAGGCATTGCGTTGGCATTCCGACCTATTCCGACGCATTCCGATGGCCCAAATACCGATGCGTTGTATTCCTGCTGTTGACGTTGTACTGTGTCACTTTGTGTGGTACGTGCTTGGGTGGGAACATGTTGCTCTTAACTTGTGACTTGTGATGTTGTACTATCCTGCTATTTTGGAAGGGGATAAGTAAATCGTGATTCGGTTCTCCTGTAAGTAAAGATTTAAGGATATTCCAGCTGTCGACAGGGGTTTTGAATGAGAAAAACATTCTTGTTGTCTGTTGTTCATTATTTGGGTCTAAAGTCAATCTAGAAAGTCCTGCTAGATAACATCTTCAATCCAGGTAGTCTCTAATATGATAACGTGATTTGGCGCTCTTGCTTGCTCCCTGCAATCACCCACACTGCGACACAAGCTGATATCAGGCAGAAATTTCCCGCCAGCTTGGATACAAATTGTACTGACTTGCTGCTCTCTGCACTTGCGCTCACGTTTCGCATGTCTCGGTTATTTGCTTTTTCCCGCCCAACGACCACCGGTTGGAAAGGGGGCAAGGGGGGGCCCTGCTGGTGTACGCACCCAAATATAGCTGTTTATGGGCATCCTGAGCTGATCCTATCGCATGTCAACTTGCGAAGTCATCGACGGTTTACTGCATGTAAGACCCTTTAGGGCAATATGCTGACTCGCAGGAGCGGCCTCGAAATCTTACTAACCGCCTTTGTCTCGTTCTGGGAAATGGCATAAGCGCACACGCCCTACACGCTGACAGTAATCGATGGGGCCCAAGAGGGCAGGCGTTGGATGTCGCGCTGGCATTGTGTGAAGTGTATCAGGTGTGTCAGGTTGACAGTGGTTTGATCCTCCATAGACTCTGTGGGACTCTGTTTCGAGCGTCTGCTTGGCCCTGGTCATAGGTAGGAGCTTGACTCAGATATACTGAGCTGTCAAGACCTGTTGTGGGTGCATGCAAACCCTCCAGAGAGCCAGAAATCGCGATTCTACATGATATGCTTCGATTTACAAGGTGATATTACCATGATTGAAGTGTAGGGTTGATTGTTCGATAAGATGACCTGGCAAATCTTGATGCTACACCGCTTATCGCATCCGTACTTACCGAAATTTAGACAAAAAAGAAAACGATAAAGCAGAGCCATGACTTGCAATGTCGGGTAGATGCATTCAAGCCGTCTTTGACTCTAACACTATCCGACGTCCAGTCATGCCAATATTTCCAGTTCCTTTTGCGTGTGACGATGTGCAGCACAACTGATGTGTTGTACCATGCAGGACCACGCGATCTTGCAGCCAACCTGCAGGGGCCTCTACGAACACTGGGTTATTGAGTTTGAGTTCTGATATGGCACACTACCGACAGGGTGGGCTAAAACTTGGTTTTTTCTTCTTAACATGGCCCAACACCCAATCCTCGCTGCCCAACCCATACCTCATGCAAGCGGTATCACAAGTTCAAAGACTCATGATTGCTATTTGGAAGATCCCAACGTGGCACAGGGTAATTTTAGTCATGAATTACTGTGAAAGACGCCCCGTTACACACGCGTTTGCCAGCTCATCTGGGAGTGAAGCCCATCGCCAAGACTCTGATTTGCAGCCCATTTTATGCGATGCGATCGATATGCTGTTACAGAAACCTCTAAGCTATGTTGGTGTGGTACAGGTTGCTAAAGGTGTTTCAAGTGTTACCAATCAAAGCTAGTACTTCTAACTACTATAGGCTGCTGTTCAAGCCTTGAGAAGACATGGCGTTGATAGAAGAAAAAACGGGCGTTGTTTGGGCTGTCATGCTCATTTTAACATCGGTGTCCTTGAGCTGAAGGTATAGCTTTGGACGTGGTCATAAGGTGTTAGTGATCACTCGAGCACACGGATTCTCCCGTTTCACATTTACTCCTTTTAATTATGCTCTCTGGAGTTCTTGATTGTTTATGCCGTGCGCCTTGGCAGTTCTCATTTCTATGGAATATTTTCCCATCTACAGAAACCCCTAAATCAAGCGAAAAAAAAAGTACTTTGCAATGCGCATTATAATTTCAATCCAAAGAAGTAAACCTGTTGCTTGAACTTGGCGTTTGATCGCCCGTAAGAGACATGCACAACAACGTGCATATACAGGGCGACGCTAACACCATCACCCAAGAACAGTCACACCACGCTGCTAAACGTCATCAAAAATGTTGTTGGGAAAGATAGATAATCCGATTCACCAGTTTGAGTTCAGGGGGTTTGTCATAAAAGTGGCGACTCGGACGGCATCACCGAAGCAGACCAGAACGTTATTTTCATGACTTCGACACAGCCACCGAGTGGCGTTAGCGTATGCACATCGCTTGTGTAGGAACACTACTCCAGTTTTGCATCCAGAAAAATCTCGGGTGGCCATTTTCGGCATCACGGCATCTTTTTTCCTCCGTCTACTAATGCTGACGATGTCTGGTATAAGGAGATGGTCAGCGTTGGGGCTGGCTGTAAGTTCAGCAAGTGAGCATAAAAGTGAGCAACGTTTTCAGCTGAATGGTGCTCTAAACAGGACTGTATCCGAATACTCAGCTGTCAAGCTCCGCCAATACCATCTCCTATCTTCTATTGCCACTGTTGATCACATGGAATTGGCTTCCCATACACATATGTGGCAAAGTTCTTGGAATTTTTTTTCAGCATGTTCGGAGAAGCGGCTACGCCTGTTTTGAGGAAAGCATGCCTCCTAGCCAAGCGGCAAAAGACTTCCATGTCCTTCTATAGTGATGATTGGATGTCACTATGATCACGAACAAGGTAAGAAGACCGTGGGGTGACATGGTGTTATAAGCGTTGAACCAATGAATCCTTCTAGGCAGCATAGCCCTTCCCGTCGATACCAACTATTCGAGTCGACTAAACGAGACCGGACGCCACTCCAGGCATCGATACGATAGTCCCTGTGCTTTCATATATAGCCTTCTACCCCCTAGCTCTTCCTTGCCGCTCCATGCTCACCGACTCTAGGGCAACGACGAACCCGACATCCCACAACAGACTGAACGAAAACTACAAATTAACACAATACCCGTCAATACCCGAGAAGAAAATGTTGCGGAAGCAGACCCATACTGACTCTTAGGTCGCGTTTTCGAGAGCAGCTCCAAGCATGGGTGTGAAACGCACCGACACTCAAACTGGGACGCACCCTGGGGTTCACCCCATGTATCGTCCCGTAGGCAGCTCTTCTTCTTCAAAGCCTTGACTACCAGGACGATGTATTGGTCCAAATCTTGTTTGCGCGTTCAATCCTGCGTGGTTCTCGTTGGGCGAGGCTGTGTGTGGTGATAGGCTGCCCTGCTGTTGCTGATAGGATACGCCAGGTATTAGCGATAATATGGACATGGTTGCGCCTTGCTGGGCCCACGTCGGTCCTCTTGATCGTCGTTGGGCTCCGTTAGCTTGAAGAGAATGATCCTCGCCGACCCTGGACCCTGGATGGATACGTGCCCCAAGCTCCACATCGCACCTTTAGTCTGCCCGACTACCTCACTTCTTCCTCACCTGTTCCCCTCATCAGCATTTCATACTTCGACGTCTCAGGCGGGCTCTGTACATACATCCAAACTGGTCGAGATAGCTTCTTGACATGCTGACGCAGCACAACAAGTGCTGCCTGCTTTGCACGTGTGTGCTGACGGCCTCTCTCGGCAAGAAACATTTCTAGCATTGCCTGCCCAGCTTTCCCCCAGCAACGACTTGCTCAGACTTGCTTAGACTTGCAGCCCCACGAAGAAGGCCTGTCGCAAACGTATACCGAACGCCGACAAAAGAAAATACAAAAGAAAGACCCCTTTGCACGGAGCAACGAATGCGTGATGGTGTTCGGATTAGGCAGCAGCCTGCCTACGTTCTAAAAGACAAAGGAAATAGCATGGGTGGAGCATGCCAGACATGATGTGTGTTGGATCGTCCAAGACATAGGAAAGAGACGTAGTGCCATGTGTTGGGAGGTATGAAGCCAGCCCACAGTGGAATCGTTGACAACCAAAGAGAGCAAGAGAAGGACACAAAGAAAGAGAAGGATTAGTTTTGAGGGGCACTGTTGCCGAGGAGAGCCTATCTCGACCAAGCGGAGATGTCTTTCAAGTCCATATCTTGGACTCTGCCTCTCGAACGCCGTGCCGATGCACTTCCAAACAAGAGTTCTGGGTGGTGCGCTTTGTAATGCTTCCTGCGAGCATCCGACCGTTGGAATGTTTTTTTGCATGTACTATGCTCACATTCCAACGGCCCGAGATCATGATGAGATCCCTTCTCATGTCTCGATCTGTTGCCTCCCGCCCATTTACCGCTAAAGGTGGAATCGCAACCAGGGTATCTACATTCCAAAACCTCGTCGGTATAGTTGGATGCAGTACCAGGCGTAGAAGCCTCTGTGATCTGGGATGGCGCATGAGACATTTGTCTGCGTTTTCGTGAATGCGACGGATAGCCGGGCTCTGACCGGGTGTATATGTTGGGATATCCTCGAAAGTCTGTTGGTATTCCAGCTCTTGGTCCGGAAGTGTGGAAGGCGTTCAAAGGAGACACGGAAGAGCCGGGCTGATAAGAGATAGGGGTTTCCATTTGACCTGGGAAAGGGGCGTGTTGGTAAAGGGGCACATGCTCTCTTGGCATAACATTGGTCATGGAGTCATGTGAATAATTCATGGACGACAGTGGGGTTCCGAAATCACTTTGCGTTGAAGGACCCCAGCCAGAGTTGTTAGGAGCGGACGTCGAGCGTGTTGTGTTCGAAGGGTATTGCTCAACGCCCATCGGCATCAGCCCGGTGTATGGGTTAGGCCGTCCGCCTTGGACGGCACCTACGGGGTTCCAAGGCTCTGAATTCCGGACAAGTGGCATTGCGCTGAACATCGCACTCCGTGCGACCATCATTGCACTCGAGGTTGCCTCCGTGGAGGACTGACCATCTTGTTGGTTGTATGGTGTAGCATCCATCCCGGACCCCAGTTGCTGGTTGAGGTGACCAGAAAACAGTGACATGTTTTCCAAGTCACTGCGGGAAGTGCCATCAAGTCGGTGGTAAGCTGGACCAGTTTCCTGTGCTAGATTGAAATTACTAAATTGGTACAGATCGTCTTGCTGAAGCAAGTCTGGGACCTGGTCTTCTGCATCTGCAGGCACTGGCTCAATCGAACAACTTTCCGATCTCGCATGATGATCGTGGTGGGTAGATCCTGCATGGGCATTCTGCATCAAAGCAAGGTTGGCCCGGCCGCCATGCTGTTGGGTCGATGCCCGAGGGACGTAATAGGGGCCTAGAACCCTAGTCTCATCGGTGCCATAGGAAGGGAAGGCTTGGTATGGGTCGTGGTACCTCGACCCATCCATGTCCATGTTCTCGTTCTCCATCTCGATAATTATTGGTGTTGGCAAGGCGATGATGAAGATGATAAAGATGATGAGGAAGAGGAGGGGAGAAAGTAAGAGGATGCTCAGAGGATGGAGAAGAGATGGAAAAGAGGATGGAAAAGAGGATGAGCAAGAGATGGAGAGGAGGATGAGGAAGAGGAGGGGAGAAAGTAAGAAGATGCTAAGAGGAAGAGGAAGAGGAAGAGGAAGAGGAAGAGGAAGAGGAAGAGGAAGAGGAAGAGGAAGAGGATGAAGAGAGGGATGAAGAGGAGGAGGTGCTGTTGGAGCGCAGCTGCTGGGTATTAAGAGAAGGCCTTCTGAAATCCGTGAACGGTCAACCAAGGAGGCTTCAAGTACCTCAGAGCACAATGGCAGCTCAGGATACGACGCTTGGTCGAGCGATGGACCTCCGCGCCGGCAGACTCTTGGCGGCGATCACTAAGCTACAAGCCAGTGACCGAACAAGGTTGTCCAACGCCCTATCCACCCACTTCTGATGTGGTATTCGATCCAGACTGGAAAGGCTCTGGCGGGTGGCGGGAGGCGTTGAGGGCTTGATCGATTTACAGTTTGCTCGCTAGGGTTCACGGTTCGTTCGGCGGCGTCAACAACGGGTACTACTCTTATGTGGTGAGCTTGTGTAGGGAGAGGTAGCAAGAAGGGACATACTAGTCGATCCAGAAGACTTCTACTCAGGCCTAGTGCACCTGACGCCCAGCCTAAGCCTCGCTCTTCTATCTGCAGAGTAAGAGTTCCTCGACCTCGCATAGACTATTGGATACGTTCCCCTAGACGACCGGGCGCAGCTGTAGCGGCAAAGCGGAAAGGGATGTCGTTGAAGATGATGAGGATCAAGAAGGTGGAAGGTTGACGAAGAGCTACAAGTGCGTCGTGTGCGGCGGCGCGGTACGTGGGCCTCACTCTTCGGACTCGGAAAATAGGGGACGATGGATGAGGGGTATCTCGATTTTGAACTATCAAAGAGTCGAATCTGTCAGTGAACTCGAGGGGCTTTTGAAGCAGTGTGCTGGGCTGTCCTCAACGAAATCACTTACCTTGGGCGCGTCCTCCGGGATGGCGGGCTCCGCAAGTAGCGCGTCCAGCACCGCGTCAACCCCTGCAAAATCGGTTGCCTTCTTATGACGATATCGCGAGGAAGCCAATGCTGAGATACAACCAGGCCGCACCAATGGTGGAGAAAGATCAGAGAGTCGGTGTAGGACGATGGTGATTGGGAAAATAAAACTGGGCAGTGTGCGAATAACCCTCATCGCAAGGCCCAATAGCTATGGGAGAACACGGAAGCGCTCAAGCCATAGCAGAACCCCTCGCATCGGGACAAGGCAAAAAAGGCGGCTACGGTAGCCACGTATGCGACGTATGTACAGGCAAGGACACATGGCTGCTGTTGTCCCCCGTTTAAGGGTATGCTTCGAGACGATTTGAGTACACACCAAGGAACCTTCACATTCTGGGGTGCAGCTCCTTTTCATTGACTTTCCAGAGCGCTATGCCCTCGCAATGATCTAAATGGAGGTGCATATGCCATGCAGCCATACCACACCATGCGGAGCTGTCATGCAGAATCGACAGCTCCGCGCTCGCAGCCACGTCTAGCACCAGTGCCAGAATGCATACATAGCATATCCTGCCAATCCAACCAGACAACTGGTATGATGCAGCAAGAGCTCGCAATCCGCACCACCAACACATGCCGCTTCTTACCACACCCATCTTTTTATCAGAGGCAGGACTGCTTTGCATTCGGTTCAAACACTGCGAGTGAATCCCCGCACGAGATGGACTCGAGCTACATCCCTGCCTCGGTAGCGGGCGACACGCCATGCCTGCGACACGGCTGGCTGCGCCGCGATCGAGCAGCTAGAAATGCCGCTCCCATGCGAACCAAGTCTTTTCACACAGTTGGCGCGAGTCTTCCTCACTCGACTAGTCTGCAGTTATCTTTACTCCTTGGAGCGAGGTGCATGCGGCCATTCCCCATCTTCGTTCTCTTGTGGGGGTTTTAATTGCTTGCGCATTCACACGAACTGCTCAGGTGCGCAGAGTGGTTGGTCAAAAGCCACAACTCGGTTACCCCCCCACAAAGCCGGCATGTGTCAATCCTGTGCGCCAACACGTATCCGATGAATTAAGGAGACAAGCTACCCCAATTTTTCGCTGGAAAGGATGGGGAAATCACAAACCTCTGCCGTCAAGTAGCAAATGTCGGGTTCAGAGCGAAGAGTCAGCATGGCGCAGTTGGTATCTGAACCGCCGTGAAACATGGATCTGCAGAAGATGGAAACGTCTCGCCAGCCATAATTTTCAGCCTCATCGCTTCAGGCGCCTACGGCGCAATTACGCATCCGTATGAGTTTGCGGCAAAGATACCACATCACGGGAGTGGCAGATAGGTGCAAAACCAAACACGTGGACAGAAGATCCCATCCAAGGTTGGCCCCGCAGGACGTTGTGCCACCATCTAGCCCAGTGCGGCGTCTAATCAGAAACCAATACCAGTTGGCTGTTTTATGTATCGCTGAACCGTCACATCCATTCACAAGCTGCGTACCTCAACCTCCGAGCATAGATTTCACATCTTTGGACAGCTCTTTGAAAGAAGAGTGTATAATCATGCTTGCCGAACAGCGCATCGCATATCTGGTTGGATGACACGCTCGGGGCGTATCAGCTGCTCAAGTCTTCACACAATACCAGCGCCTCGTAACAACATCCGGGTCATGGCACGAGTTGGATCTTTCCCGTAACTCGGGCCGGCGCGGGATTTGGGTATCTATGTTGCTGGCCCAACCTTGTCTTTCGTCAAAACTGTATAATCACTGAGTTTTGGGAGCAGAGCCGCATAGATAACAGCACTTAACCCTCAACCCATCCGCCAAGACTCGTCGCCGCTCTTGTTGTCGCCTCGCCAATACAAAACGCCCATGTCAGCCTGGCCGTGGGGTTCACCGCCATTCATTTCTTCAAAATCCAGACATTTGGGATGCATGCAAAGTGTCGGTGACGTTGGTGCCAATTGGCATTGATTCACCACATCAGATGCGGCCCAACCGTGTCTTGCTGGCCAAGTAGAGAGGAAGTGTACATGTGCACGGGTTCATTTGCCTCGAGCAGGGAGTAAGGTGTCTACTTACGAAGTAACACCTGCATACAGTTTGAAGGCCCAGCGCAGGCCTTGTTCAATGAGCTAGCATACAATTCGGTGTCATTGGGTCTCAATCCAATGTGCCCAACGAACCTGCATCACCCACAGTACACGCACAAACACAACTGATAGAGTTGATCACACACTCGGCCTTTGGAAAGAAATGGAGACCTCGAGTATCCATTGTGTACTATGGCGTTTCTGCACGCATACATACGTCTGCCATCGACACACCCGTGAGATAGGGCTTGTGACTAACTTTGAAGCCTATTTGCGCTATAGACGATCCCATCTGTCACCGGAAGTGACGTCTATCACGAATCCCTGCAACCATAACTACCCAATCCTAATAGTCCACGGGGAGGAAGGCAAGATTGCATCCACTAGTAGCAAAATCCTATGGATCACGACTCGTGCGCCGTGCATCACGGTCTGACTGCGCACAACACATACCAATGCCCAACGTCACATAACCGGTGTCCCTATTCCCAGGCGGCCCGATGAACTGGTAGATGGATTGCAGCCAAATACATCCGCGACGCACTTTTTTTCCTCTTTGAGTTATACGCTGCGACGTACAGAGTCGGAACCACCAAGACAATGGAGCCTAGGCCGGCCCAAACACCCAAGATCCTTCCGATTTCTTGCCTGATGAGGGCTGAAACAGGTGATTGATTAACAGGCTCTGCCAACCCGCCCATATTCATACAAGCTGGAAATTTTCAAGTTGCCTGATAGTATGGCAGACCGAAGGTTGGCTGTGGCATGCTACCATGAGCACCGTTGATGCATTAGAATGCATGCATGTGGAGCAAGTGCAAGCTCGGCCGCCCCCTCCCTCTCCGTACTTTACATGCAGACCACATGGGTCTTGAAACCAGACTGCTTGATTGGATGCCATATTTGGACATCTCACCTGGCCGGTGGGTCTTTGGGTATACTGCTGCAGCGTTGCACAAATAGAAACCTGGATGTTCGTATTTTGGACATTTGTGCATTCGATACTGCACCTCACCCCGGCTCTTCTAGGCCCGTATGCATCTATAGGGTGGCCTGCGGCGTCGACTCTCATGACATCACACGGCAGCATTTACCACCTTGGAACTGATTGGCTACGTAAGAGCCTCACGCCTCGACGCGACAATCCGGAGACTCGGCTACACAGCCGTATTCACGTATTCACAAAGGCGCCACCTCTCAATTTACCGTCTTCATGGTAGAGAAAAGTATTGGTATTACTGAAAGTACTAAGACATTACTGCAAGACTCTGTCCTGTGCGAGCCACTCGGGATCGCTCCAACTACGTAAACCAGCGTCGAGGCTATCAAAGCCGAAAAGATACTTACGGTCGCAAGCGACCGGATGGGAGAATTACCAGCTCCTGATCTGCGCCACGATACACGGATATCGTAGCCGATCACATGAACTGCGTCCAGCACTAGTTTGCATTCCGTTTCTTTGGCCTCGCATCGGGCAAACGGTGTTTCTTCCACTCGTGTTTCTTGGTGGCGTCTGCTCGGTTATAGGCTCGCTTGCAAACACGACATGCCTTTCCCACGGCCGACGCCAGCGGGTTGTGGAAAGCGAGATCGTGTCTTTTCAAATTGCCTTTGCGATATCTGTTCAAGTGGTCAGCCTGGGCATTAACCTGGGAAAGGTTGCCTTGGTGTTACGTACTTGCCACGAAAAGCTTTATCGCATTTGCTGCAGTGGATGATGCTGGCATCCGCTTCCTCCCGGGTTTCGGGGTTTGAATTGACCTCGGTCAATTGTTGCTCTTCACGCGCTGCGTAGGGCTGTGGCGATTGTCGCTGATTATACGATTGGCCGATATGCAGCGGAGGTCGTGATGGGCTCGCTCTCATCGTCGGGTGGTTCGCAATCTTGGTATTGCTTGTTTGAAGGTCGTATTCGAGTTGGTGCTGCCATGCACGATGCCCCTGGTATTCATGAATACCAGGCAAGATGCTCGACTGGTCCCATGTTTGCGAGAAAGGGGCTTTGATGGAGCTGCCTGTCGCAAGCGATACATTGCTGCTGGCAATGCAGGTTTCCGATCCACTGGAGTATGGCGACGGGGAATATCCCACATGATTTCCGCCATGGAATGCGGGACGCTCAACACCTGAGCCTTGAGCGAAATAATGCGGTTGCTCAGCAAGACTCACGCTGGAAGACAATGCACAGTGGTTCTGCGAAACGAGGTTTAACGACATGGGCGACATGGTGGGCGTGGCCCAAGAGCTTTGCGAAGGTGAATGAATCTCATGAGGCAACCCCATGCTCCTTTGGACCTCAATGCCAGACGAAAACTGCATGCCGTAGCTTACGTCAGTACCAGGCGTGTCAAGCGAGATGGGCGATGAATTTTGGGACTGTTGGCAGCTTGTCATACCAGGATCCGGAACGAAGTACTGTTGGGTGTTTAGACTCCAAGGCAGCCTGGAATTTTCGAGATTATCTGGCGTCTGGGGTGCAGCATGCTCGAAAGCGCTATCGTACTCGTGGACTGGATATCCGAGCCACGTTTGGCTGGTAACAAAGCTCGAATTGGCGCTTGGCTGCATGGGACTTTCTAGCTCCACAGGTAAAGGCCCTGCGGGAAGTTCGGCAACAGGGCGATCACTCGGAAGCTCATGCACCTGGGAAGAATCGAGATTCTCACAAGGCGGCTCGTAAGCTGGCGGGGGCTCGTTGGGGTCGGCGATGCGGCAGCTTTCAGAGTACATTGGATGGATGGATCCGTCGTGGTCGACGGTTGCGTGGCTTTCGGGGTGCATGTGTTGGATTGTCATTACAAATCGACGAAATCTCCAGGTACGATGTCGATAACAGGTTGGCTTGTTATCTTGACAGTACTCTAGGGATGAAGCGAATGAATCGGCACTGGGCCCTATTGCCTGCTCGGTAAGGCCGTGATTACGTGTGGAGATGCTAGACTAAGGTCAGTCAAGGGAACATGGAAAACAATTGCTAATGGAACAGGATTGGTTGCTCACGTGATTCTCAAGCGACGCTTCGGTTCGAAGTGGATGAGCATTGCTATGAACGTGGGGTACTGCTCAAATATGTGGCAACAAACTCATGGCGGCGAAGGACCTTATCAAACTTGACTTTGTCCAAAATAATGGGAATCATCTTGGGACTTGAGTCTTCCTGGAGGACTTGCTAGCCGATAGCACAATCATCGTACGACACCACCAAGTGGAGATGCAATCTAAAGGACACCTTACATCGACAGAAGACTGGATTGATCGCTATCATGACGCACAGATACGCTGTTTCAAGAGTCGGAAAGTAAAAAAAAGGCAAAAGGCAAAAAGGCCGCCAGAGGACTCGACATTACTCCATGCACAGCTGGGAACCATCTGTACGTGCGCACGCATACGACAGCTTCATTCGAGGAGATTGGCTTCCGGCCAAGCCGTAGCTTGGATTCGAATAGATTGCCGTGGAGCTATTGGGCGAACGCGGGTGGCAATTTGGTCCTTGTTGTTGCCTTGAGGCATCGTAAGGTTGGGGTGTTAGCCAAAAGACCATACGGAGAGGCGTCAGAGTCAGCGGGCCAGTTGAAAAAAGCAAGAAACAATGCCGCGGCACTCGTCCATACGCCAAGCCTGACTCCGCTGCAGCGGAGGACTGCGATCGACGCCTGCTGCAACGACGTGTTCCAGGCCCTCTTTGTACGCCGTTTGCCTAGATCGGACATTGTCTGTCGGAGGGACTCCAGGATCATGCTCGAGAATAAGTCCGTCTGTTCTCCGGATCCCCGATGGCAGCAGAGGTAGCGATAATTCGTCAGTGCGTCGTAATGTCCATGTCTGCGGTGGAAGTGTTGGGTATTCCAGGAGGAACACCTGCAAAGGTGAGGGGTTTTCCACACATGGCGTGGGGTTGGCCCGAGAAGACTCCCAGAGCTGCGTCCAATGTCCCTGGAGTGTCCAACGCGCTGTTCGTAACGAGCCGAGGGAATTCGAAGAGTCCGGATTTTTTTTCCCAGCCTCATCAGGAGGCATTGCCTCAGATATACCTCTAACTTGCACTGCCTACAAAGATGTAAGTCAGGATGCTGTATCTCAGCCCCCAAAACGGCTCCAAGGAAATTCCCACGAGACTACAAAGGATGAGCATTTCGGGTCGAAATCAGCGGCTGTGAACCTGTGGATTCTGCCTTGAGTCTGCCTTTGTAGAGGCTTAGTCGACGCATGAGGCTCTATGGATGGTCTTGTGGGGCCGAGAAGGTTCGCATTATTCACACTGGCAGCCTTGGATGTTTCTACATCCAATGGAAACTGTGTTGGAACGCCATCGGAGGCCGCAGCACGGCCATGACAGTATGCAACCGGCAGAAGCCGCGACAGCACCGTCGAGCCTGGCGGCTACGCATGACATGGCGCCATCTCGACATGTCTCTGACTCTAGGATGCCCCAACTTCCCCTGCGTCCTGCAGGAATCAATCTCTCAGGCTTCTGCTGGATGTCAGTCTGTCCTACTGCAAGCCCGCCTGGCGCAATCGGCCATCCCAACACCATTCAGCCACCGGCTGACGTGCACGCTCTCGAAACGGAATCATAGGATCGCCGATAAGTGTCCCATTTGGTACCACGGTCAGATCACTCGCCTGGCATGCACCGCACCAGGTATCCATGAAGCAGACCAGCCCTCGCGTTAAATGCCGTTTTCATCCAGACTTTGGCTGGAGGGTGCGCATTCGTGCTCAGCACGAGCCATTTAGTGGTCAGAGCTCACGGCTCGGCACGTGCCCAACGACAGATCGGCCAAGACGTCATCTTCTCTAGGTCTTTATTCGCACGTCACCGTTTACCCTTGTCGCGTCGTCCCATACCACGACGACGCCCAGCAACAGGTCGGCAAATATCATGGACGCGACTGACATGTCCTTTACAGCAAGACGGCAACAGCCCCGTAGGGTGGCGCCCAAGACTCACTCAGGATCCTGGCGTGTCCTCCCCGTGTGGACAAGGCCATACCAGGCCGCTTTGCTGATTATGGCCAATCCTCAGCAGAGTCGTAATCATCAGGCCACTTGCTCCGTCTTGCAATTTGTCGTATGTCCTCCGCTGGCGCCATGGCATGTGACATGATCGTAATGGCGCGGCCCTCCCATCGCAGGTCGCCGTGGCCGTTGGCGAGGGGCTCGGTGTGCTCCACTGGCTTATCTCAGGCGTGTTCCCGCTGGTTGCCTAGCGGGGCTGCCATCTTGTCTTCCGCCGTGGGTCAATCCAGACGTATCCCTCTGATGAACGACTGGATGAGAGGCATCCCCGGAGTGCATGTGGACCTGCCTCTGCATCGCTCCTTGTCACTCGCAAAACCATTATGCACGGTGCATGACAGATTTTACATGACACTTTCCGCCGACACTTGGCCGGGCAGATCGGTGGTGATCAGGATGCCCAGCCGCTTGTGCAGGGGAATGATGCGGTTTCAACACAAATAGTAGCACACTCGACCTATCTGGCGGAGGAATTCAGCTCTCGCCGAGGGCGAGGTATAATCCCCGCGTCCTCTGGCGCTGGGCGCCCGCCATGTATGCCGCACCACAACACCAAGCAAAAGGGCCCTCAGCACCATCGTCGGAGTCATCGAGTCCCTCAAGCCGTTGACTGGTTATGCGTGTGCCAACGCACCCACGGCGCAATCTCTCAACAGGCGGCCTCTCTTAAGATAGATACATGTTTCAGACTAACGGTCCTCGATCCCGGTGACTGCGAGTCCTCCTCGCCGACTATCCTTTTGCAGTACCGGTGAGCGGTAGCGTTATTGCCTGGAGGCCTTGATCAGCATACCGGTCAATGGTGTTGCATGGCGACTGCGCCCGTGTGCAGTGTCAGTGTCAGCGAGCGTGTCACGGCTGCTCGGCGCGCATCGCCATGTCCGAGGCACGACGGAAAGCGAAAATTCACAACGGGGACTTGCAATGAATATTCACCATGTGACAATTCGACATAGAAGAATATGCGTACGTCATTGGGATCATACTGGTATGCGTACATACAATGTGAGGCGGGGCCGTTGCAACGCCACGAAGACTCGCTCCCAAGAAAAAAAAAAGGAAAAAGGGAAAAAAAGGAAAGCAAGTAAGTAAACGTGATTCTCGGCCGCGAGGCTGAGCTCAGTGGCTTGGACCCCACCACGCGCGCCTACCAGAGAAACCAAAAAAAATCCCCAAGCAGCCAAAACCGCAATAAGCGCCGATAAGTAGGATTCCGTCAACCAAAGAGAGAAGGAGAAAAAAAAGGGGAGAGAAGATCGCGGAGAAAACCCAAAGCACAACTCCGAGAGCTGAAAAAAAAACATAGCCTTGTCGCCCATTGCCCCCCCCCTACGTAGGATAAGAAAAAGAGAAAAGGGAAGTAATTTATATATGGGCCGGGGAAGTCCTCGTGGAATTCAATAGTGAGAAGCATGGCTTCTCACGCGGTAATACCCGTCGCTTTCGTTGTCGTCAGATGCACCCTCCCGCTCGTCGTGTCCACGCGCCCTGTACTCCTGGAACGTGTCGTCGTAGTCGTAGACGCGGCCATCCCGTCGCACGCCCCAAATGCCATGGTATGGCGGGGAATAATCGTGCTCGTGCACTTGACGAGAAGAGGTGTTTGCATGGGGAGCAGGGTACCGCGAACGCTCGGTCTGGACGCTCTCGGGCGGCTGCTGCAATTGGCTCGCCTGTGGTGCTGGTGCTGGTGCTGGTGGAGCGTGGATGCTGGCCGACGGATAGCCAAGGACATTTCCGCCATTCGCATGCGCATGCGCATGCCCGCCGCCGTGGCCGTGTGGGTAGTATCGGCTATCTGGGTATGGCTCACGGTGCGCCGATCTCAGGTGCATGGGCTCCAAAGCGGGATTGTTGATTACGCGTTGTAGACGCCTGTAGTCGTCGCGGGGGGGACGGGCGACCTCTCTGTAGACAGGATCGTATGCCGGGCTGTACTCGTCATGCTGATGCTCTCTGGAAGACGAGGCTGTGTTGGCTTGGGCCCGGCCAGACTGCGTCTTGTTAGCCGTCGGAGGCCCCATGGGTGTAAGTAGGAGCAAATATGCATCTTTCTTACAGCTTGTCCAGCACGGTTTGGGCTTCTGCGGCCACTGGTGCGGTCTCTGTTGCTGGCGAACCCGTCGGAGGCCTGCCCCGTGTAGCGGCTGTGAGGCGTCATGTTGCACTTGGGGAGTAGTGTTGTAGTGCAAGTTCAGGCGAGGGCGTATACGGCCAAAGTGACTTCACGAGCAAGTCACGAGGTGTGGCGAGGGCAGAAAGCTCAAGTCACAAATAGGCGTAGGATGTCACACACAAATCACGCTCAATAGGTGCTAGTGCGAGTGGTGTCAAGATGAGGGGAGAGGGGAGAGGGGGGGGGAGCCTGCTGAAAGCGATTGGCTGACGAGTCCAACGTGTCAAGAGGTGGTGGTGGTGGGGATGGTGAGATGGATGTATCAGTCGTGAGCCAAGTAAGACTTGAAGGAGCGCAGAGAAGGGAACGTCGCGACATGCCAGCCCGGGGCCAGGCATGCTTTAATAGTTGGGGCTCATCATAAGAGAGAGGTACGCAGCGCCACGTTCGGTGACTTGGTCCCTCCGTCGTCGTCCTCAGTCCTCAAGGCACACTTCGCTCTCATAAGCTCCCACGCCCCTTGGCAGGCCGCGATCCAACTGGTAGCGGATAAGCTCGAGCCACGCAAGGTCAGGACCCCGTACCTACTCTCTCCGCCTCGGCTGGGCGCGCCAGGCAGATCGGGCACCGTGACATTTTGCTGCGCTGCTACTCCACTGCGGTGATCCCGCAGGACCTCGTTGGGCAGTGGATACTGCCCATGCCGGTCCAGATGCACAAAAACATCACTTGTGCTCGTTTACCTCCTATACATATTTTCGCCACGTGGAAGACAAACAGACCCACTAAAGGGAAGTCATTATGCGTGTGTAAATGTAGCCGCGTGGCTTGGTAATCCAGTGCCAGGCCAACGCAAGCCAGGAGGGCGGGCCGAGTTAGACGAGCGCATAACAGACATGCGGATGCGGTGACCCAAGCGAGAAACGCATACTTGGTGCGCTAACTGGTTGGAGAGAGAAGACTGCATGGCAAGGTCCTGGTACCAGTACTTGTCTGATTGTGGGCCAACGAGACGAGCCGCTAGCAAGGCTTCTTTCGTCCTAACGCCTTTTTTTTAGGGAGGCGCCTCCGATATGGTTAATCAGATTGGCCGTGTCGAGTAAGACTGTGAGGCTTTCCGGGGTGGGGGGGGGGGGGAATGACACAGTGCCCTTGGAGAAAAACCAGTATTTTGATCGTGATCGGTAAAGTCAAGGGCGCAAGTCTGGTAAACCGTCGTCTGTGATTGGCGTACTGGGTAAGGACGTCAGGGCCCATCCTCCAGAAAAAAACAGCCATTGCATTCGTATATCCCAAAATAGCAAAGGTGGAGGGTGGCACGTCGTCTATGTATCCGTGTGGTAAAAGCTTGAAGGAGGCCTGCAGCCCTGCGTGCGTACAGCCAATTGGCCGGCGGGGGTCTGGCATATCATGGCTGAAGCAGCCCTATGCCCGCCCGCAACGTCACATGAAGGGGGGGGGGGCATGCCAGGATGAGCGACAGGAAGACGAAGGGGGCCACGTGTGCCGCCCGCATTTTTGTAGTTGCAAGTTTTGTGGCTGTATACGCATACAGGTCGGCACGGCCGAGGGGGGGGGGAAGGCTTCTCGTCCCTTCGCGCGGCCAATAGTAGAGGGGCTGGTAGCGGTGAACAGAGCATGCATCCATGTATTACCCAGCCACTCTTTCCCACTTACTTGCAAGTATGTATGTACATCTGCAAGCCCAAGCCCTCATCAAAAGAAATCGAACAGTACTAGCCCGAATACAGTTAGAGACTGTTCGGTTTCTTTTGAGGATGTGGTGGTGAGCCCTTGACGGCCTTGCTAGCGGAGCCACCACGTGCCCGTTTGCCACACGCCTAAAGCGGCGGCTTGCGGGAACTAGACTGTAGCGACATTGGCGTACAGAACCTGGTGTATGTATGTATGGATGGATGGATGCAAACCCTGGCTATTGTTCCCTGCAGCGCGTACGACGCCCACTCGTTCCATCGATAGCCATCCATCTCGAGTCATGGAGCCGCATCTCGTCAGTGCTGCCACTGCTGCCACTGCTGCTGCTGCTGCTGTTGCTGCCAGGACTCGCACTCGGGAAGTGGGACCTACCTGGGGTAGCCGAGCCGTGACCCCTCCCTCTGGGCCCGTCTGTAATGTAGTGCGTCATGCGGCCGATGATGATGAGGAATCAAATCTCCTGAATCGTATGTGCAGAGATGGGGTATTGTTGGCTGCTGCATGACGAGAGACTGCTGTGGTGTTGAAAAAGTTTGTTCGTGAGCACCGTTAAGTGATAGGCGCCAAAAAAAAGGGCGTCTGGCGTGGTGGCACAGATAAGAGGGCAATCCGGAGATAACACGGTCCCCCCCCTCGTATCTCCGCTGCAGCCCCCCCCCCCCGCCAAATGATCTCACCCCCAAGCATCCACTCGAACTCCACTCAACCTCTCGCCCTCTCGACGCGCAACCCACAAACCGGCAACCAGCAACCAGCAACCCGGAAACTGGCAGCTAACAGCTAAACAGCGCGCACCTGGCACCTGTCAACTGTCAAGCCCCCCCCCACTTCCCCCATCCACAATGCCGCGTCTCGACACGCTCCCCCCCGAAATCCTCTTCAACATCCTCTCATACACGGAGCCCATTCACAGCCTCACTCTGACTTCGTACCCGCTCAATGCGCTCGCCGCAACCAACAAGCAACTGAATGCCGTAGCGGAAGAGTACGCGCGCAACCTGCTGAAGCGGCACGCGGATATCGTCCCGCCGCGCAGCGCCAAAGTGGTTACGTGCCGCCGCAAGTGGCTGGGCGAGCTGTGCTACGTGTGCAAGAAGAATAGCAAGCGCCGCGCGTGCTTGTACCGCGCGCTGACGTGCTGTCATGCGTGTGACAAGGCCATGTTTGCGAAGATGGTATGTTTTGGAAAAAAAATTTAAAATTATCAAATGAAGATTTCTTTTTTACTTCATACAGTTTGCTACTGTAATACTACACTCTGTCTGCTGTATATTTTGCTCGTATTCTTCTTCTTCTTTTTTTTATCTTTGTTTTTTTTCTGTGTGTGTGTGTGTATGTGGACTTGACAGCTGATACACGCAATCCAGACCATGACGCAAGCCTCGCAGCAAACACACCTCTCGAAACTGGATTTGTTCACGCCGTCGCCGCTGCACCCGCACCTGCCGCCGCTGGCAACGGGCACGTATCCTGTGCTCGGCGGGGTCGCGACGATGCTGTCGACGCCTGATGTGCTCGCACGCAGCGCGTACATCCGATCGCTGCTCGGCGACAAGGCGCACGACGACGGCTTCATGCGCGTGCGGCCCGCGACGCACGACCGCATCATCAAGCACCTTAATATCGAGTACTACGATGGCAGGGGCTGGCTGGAGATGCAGGAGCGGGGCGAGCAGGAGGGGGAGAAGAAGGCGCCCAAGAGTATGGCAACGAGGGAGAGTAGGAGGGCGTATGCGGAGAAGGGGTTGAGGAAGGAGTGGGAGGCGCTGGGGGTGGAGGGCTACGATGATGTTATGTTGGGGGTGAGGCGGCTGGGGGGAAAGGGAAAGGGAAAGGAGGCGGTTGGTGGGTCGGTTGAGGCGCCGGTGGTGATTGATTGATTGATTGATTGATCAGGAAGTTGAGAGGATTCATGGTTTCTGGCAGTATTGGTTGCGGCATGTGTGCATGTGTCAAGTTGGGCACTTTTTTTCTTTTCTCACAGGCGCAATATGGTGATTGTGATACCCGAGGGCAATTCTGTAAGCGTACAACATGTCATAGTAGTTTGATTTATGGTCAAGTATCCCTGCTATTAACAGCCGTGATATAACCATGTGCTAGAAGGGGAAAGCCTACTACTCGAGCTTGACCCACGGCTGGCACACCCAACCAAGTACAAGGACAGTGCACGATATCCAGCGAATAATCAGAGAATCTGACCGAAGCAGGAATCCGTCAATCAACCCCAGTCTGATTATTCAGCAGCTTGAGATGACGCTGCAGTCCAAGTTTCAACGCATCCTCATCTTGGGCGGCGACTACTTCTCCCAGGTAAAACACGACTCGTGGACGCATCTTCTGCAGAGGAGCCAACAGTGGTTCTTTGTGTTCCCAGCCAACGCCTTGGGACCTGTCAATCACCGATAGGGTAAGACTGGTCAGACACTTTGCGTCACGATGCAGCAGCCGAATAATATCCGGCAGCCAGTCGCTCATAAAGTAGGGCCATTTGCTCAGGTGCTGCTGCAGGTACCGTGGTTCAATGTTCCATTTGAGGCGTAGGTCGAATTTCTTGACTCGCTCGAGAGCAGTGGCTGTAGTGGGGTCGATGTAGTCGAAGCGGACACGCTGGATCGTCTGCGCGACGGCACGAAACGTGACATTGTTGTAAAAGTGGGTGAGGACTTCGTGGTAGATGGAGCGACATGTAGCCATGAGCGCTGTGGGCGGGGCGCGGAGATCAATGGACGATATGGGAGGGCGGCTGAATGGGTAGCTCTTTGGCTCAGCACGGCTTAGGTGGTCGTAGATTTCGAGGCGCAGCTCCAGAGGAAGTCTCAGAAGCGGAGACGCCTCTGCAAGCAAGCTGGATGCTTTTGTCTCGGGAGCGGGTTTCATGGCTTTCTGGAACAATGCAGTAGCTGGACGCGATTCAGAAACACTGTGGGTGCTGAGAGGGCGATGGCGTAGTGGGTGATGACGTAAGAATCAGGGTCCAAGACCATGCATGCAGAACGCGATTGGCGAGCAAAGTCAGCGTAGCTAGCAGTGCAACACGTCCAAATGATGATTCATGTCAGCCTCTGCTGTTCTCACATGACAGATGGGACAATCCACGAGCAGCTTCTTCTGTATGGCCGAGCCATGTTCGGGGTCCGACCGCGGCCGTTTCTGGCCTGTGTGGGGGGACGTCGAAGGTGGTGGTGGTGCGGGAGAAACAAGGTCCTCGGCTGCCAAGCTTTGTGCATCCCTGGAATACGAGGATGCAGGCGGAGTGGCGTCGTTGGTGAGGCCAACCAGCTTACGACGGGCATCATGGTCGGGGGTTTGTTTTGCAGGCGCAGTGGTGATGCAGCCGTCGAGCCTGTTCTTCTGTCTGCCGGCACGCTCCTTTGTGGTCATAGCCTGCAGCTGTTTTTTCGTGGGGGCGGGCTCGTGGATCTTGGTGTCGGAGCCGCCGCACTCGGCGTGGTGTTTTGGCCACCAGTTGTCGCTCCTTGCAGGCGGGCGGTTCATGGTCCGTTTGACCAGGCCAGAGTACGGCGGCTGGGTGTGGCAGGGCCCGTCACATTTCCAGACGTGCGCGCGGTAGCTGTCGACGTCGTGGTGAAACGAGCGATGGATGGTGACGCTGTAGCTGCCGTCGTCTGTGCCGTCGTCGGCGCGCAGGTGCGTGCAAGAGGTGGTGACGAAGAAGAAGGCATGCATGGCCTCGTGCAGGGGTGCCTGGAGAGCTCGCAGATGGCAGCGCACTGCAGCGAGCGTCAGCGGGAGCGTGATACGGCCGTCTACAGGCGGGCGGGGCGACGACAGGCCGGCGTCAGAGACGGGTTGTGAGACGAGGCGAAAACAAAGCATAAAGCGCGGCGAGAGCAGCTCGACGCGGGAGCGCAGCAGGCTTCGGAAGTGGAGCGTGTCGACGGGCACAAAGGGCTCGCCGTTGCGCAGCATGGCAGCCTTGCCATTACGGTGCTAACTGCTCCTGTCGCGCTGTTGCTGACGGCAGAAGGATAGTCGAGGCGATCCGCAGGGGGGCGCTGCATCGCTATCCGCCGTAGGGCTGTCGTGCCGGGGGCCATAGACACACACTCACACACACACACATGGCACGCCCAAGGCAGAGCCTGTGTGTGCAGGCGGCGCCCCCTTGGGCTACGAGTAATGGCCAGCACGCTCTCCGGGGCCGCGTGCTCGGCGTGTCCCCTGAGCGGCGCCCGAGGCACGACCACGACACCAGGTATTATTTTTGGCGCCGCCCGTCGTTAGCCCTGCTCGTCGTGGTGGTGGTGGTGGTGGTGGTGCGACTACATGCACATGCACGGCGTGGGCGGGCTGCGAGATGCGCATAGTTATGACGCATCGCCCCTCTCCGCACGCACGCCCGCACGCACGCACGCACGCACATACTGCAGTCTCGCCCACACTTGGACTCCCGCACCCGCAAATCCACGCCCACGCAGCCAACATACATACGTACACACATACATAGACACATGCCAACCCGCCGCCCTCGACTCCCCGGATGTGCCCCCTCGTAGCCGCCCTCCACCAACATGGCCGCCATGGATGCTCCGCGCGCCGCTGATCTCGTGCGGACCGCCTCGCAGTCGTCGGCCATCTCCAGCCCGCGCAACCGCAGCCTGCAGCGAGTCCGCCCCGCGAAGCGCTCGTCCAATGCCTCGCTCAGCAGGAGCAGGAGCAGGGCCCCGTCGCCCGACGTCGACACCAAGAGCCTCACCTCGTTCCCCTCGCTGTCGCCCAGCCCCGACGCCTCGCCCGTCCAGTCGCGCCTCAACGGCTGGTTTCGCTCCACGCCGCTCCCTGAAGAAACCCTCAAGGACGCCGCCTCGCCCGACACCGTCAAGGCCGTGCCCCCGCCAGACTTTGCCGCCGCCGCCGCCGCCACCACCACGACGCCCACGTCGACGGTCCGCAAGGTCACCAAGTCGACGCAGCAAATCGTCGGGAGCCTGGTCGCCGCCGCCGCCTCGTCGACCAACGACCGCTCCGCCCTGTTCGACGACACCCCCGCCGAAGCCGCAAACGTCCCCGGCAACCTGCATTTTGCCAGCGACGACAACATCCACCATGCCCTGCGCCACACGGGCGCCGTCGCCCTGGTCAAGCAGCTGGCCGGCGACCTGGCCCAGCGCGATGCCCAGATCACCGCCCTGCGCCGCCGAGCCGAGGAGCGCGAGCGCATGCTGAGGAAGATGCTGCAGGAATGCGAGGTCTCCAACATGGACATTGAGAACAGGCTCCGCGACCTCGACCGCACCCGCGACCACGCCAACGGCCTCACCAAGACGAGGACACGCGGCGACAGCACATCCGCCGGCCTGCACCCCGACGACCCCATGGAGGACAGGCTCGCCCGAGCCATGGAGGACGAGCTGGCCGAGCATCCAGATGCGCTGGGCATTGACACGGGCAGCGCACCTCCCCTGGCAGACGTCTTGTCGCTCAACTCGCTCGCATCAGACGCCGCACGCGACACGCCCAGGTCAAACTGGAAGAGCTACATTTGGACGGGCACCAGTCGCAAGAGCAGCAGGGCCCCCTCAATCGCCAGCTACATTGACCGCGACGCCGACAGCCTGCCACCCGGACCACGATCGCGCGCATCGAGCGGGGCTAAGCCGCCTCGCAAGCCTCTCACCAGCGAGACCTTTGTGCAGCCCCCTGCCCAGGGCGCTGCTGTGCCTGCGCTACGCAGACTCAACAGCCAAGATCGCTCGACAGATGGGCCGGCGCGTAGATCGTCGTCGTCAACCTCGCTCGCTAGCTGGGCGCTGAAAATGGTCGCAGGCAACACGGCTGCAAGCCCAAACAAAGCAGCCACGGCACGGGGCCGCAAAATGACGGCCTCTGATGCTGCGGATCGCGCACCCTCCATGGACTCGACCAAGACGGCCCAATCCACAAAGTCCTTGGCAGGCACCCAGAAGCGAGGACGTGCCCTGGGCCCAAATGGGACCATCAAGAGTATCGCCGGAGAGCAGCCCAAAGCCTCGTCTGGCAGTCTTGGTACATCCCAGCCCGCGCGCAACATGAGCAATCTCGGCCCTGTGGAAATGGACCGAATTCTGCCCGAAGACTCTCGCCCGCCAACGCTTGTACAGCAACACAACAGGTTCTTCGGTAGCAGTGAGTACTTGACCGATAGATTTGGCTTCATCTACGATCAGCGCCGCAAGAAGCGACAGAGCGAGGCTGCCGCCGCCCTTGTCAAGCAAAAGCGGACCAGCAACGTCGAATCCCTTGGCGATGGGAGGACCGCGCTCAACAACCTCGCAAAGGGAGATGACCACGACGGCGACGTCGACGCGGCGGCAAGCGAGCAGAACAACGGTACCCTGCGCCCGTCTAGCTCGGATTCCGACAATCTGTCCAGCCAGCCAGCGAGCAAAACTTGGGCCGACTACTTGAAACTGGCCACACATCCAACCGAGCTGCTTTCGCATACCCCGTCTGCGGCGCCCATCACCACAGTAGAGTCGGTCGAAGGAGAGACGTCTGCCTTCAAGATTGGCCAGAGCCAGATCACCCTGATGAAGCGGGGGTCTGTGCCAGCCATTAGTGCCAACCCAGAGCCATCGCCGTCTCGTATTGTTTCTGGTAATGCCGAGATTTCTGTCACGACCACGTCGCCTGGGCCAACTACACCCACCAGCCCGTACCAGTCGTCCATGGACCCGGTACAGTCTCTGCTGGAGCAGATGAGCGAGCTGCATGACAATCTCCAAAAAGAACGAACCGTCAAGTGGAATGACTTTCTCCGCAAAGTGCGCGCTCAGAACAAGCGCGAAGGCGAAGTGGCCAGTACGGGTGAGAATGGCAAAGGCAATGCAATGCCGGAAACCTTTCTCTCAGACGGCGAGCTGGTCGGCATCGCAGGCCTGGGCAACAAAGGCAAAGTCGGCCGTGCCAAATGGCAAGAGTTTCGCCGCCTCGTCCTGGGTGGCATCCCTGTTCATATGAGAGCCGCCATCTGGGCTGAGGGAAGCGGAGCGCTGCATCTGCGTACGCCAGGCTACTACGAAGACTTGGTCAAAAACGGCCAAGACGATCCCGCCATTGCAACCCAGATACAGATGGACATTACTCGCACATTGACTGACAACATCTTCTTCCGGACTGGCCCCGGCGTGCAGAAGCTACAGGAAGTACTGCTTGCCTACTCGCGCCGTAACCCAGAGGTTGGATATTGCCAGGGCATGAACCTCATTGCTGCATGTTTACTTCTCATCATGCCAACGCCCGAAGACGCTTTCTGGGTCCTCACCGCAATGATTGAAGAGATCCTACCGCAGCACTACTACGACCAGCACTTGCTGACCTCTCGCGCCGACCAGGCTGTGCTTCGCTCATACGTTGCTGAAATCCTCCCTAGGCTATCTGCTCATCTTGATGCCCTAGAAATCGAGCTCGAGGCTTTGACCTTTCAATGGTTCCTGTCCGTCTTTACAGATTGCTTATCCGCCGAAGCCCTCTTCCGCGTCTGGGACGTTGTCCTCTGCATGCATGACGGCTCCACCTTTCTCTTTCAAATTGCCCTTGCACTTCTCAAACTCAACGAAAAGGCTCTCTTGCAATGCGATGCCCCAGCTGGCGTATACCATTACATCAACCATCAAATGACCAATCACGCCATCAGTATCGACGGTCTCATTCAAGCGTCCGACGCGCTCGGAAAAGTCATCAAGCGCAAAGACGTCGAAGAGCGCCGTGCAAAAGCCGTTGCCCACGAACAAGAACTCATACGACAAAGAGACGAAGCCCGTGAAGAGCGAGCCCGCAAACGAGCCAGCAAGGCCTCTCTCGACGCTGTATCATCACCGCTCCCCACGCAGCTAGAAGAAGGAGAAGAAGAAGAAGAACAAGAAGACGCAAAGTCCCTTTCCGCAAGTCTCGATGCCGAACTCGCAATGCAAACCAGCCCCATGCGCACACCACTCTCAACGGCAAGCAAGCGATCTGAAGAGGAAGAAGACGCCGAGTTGATGAATCGCACTCTTGAAATCTCCGACCGAACACCAATGCCCATGGACGAGGAATTTACATGGCGCGCTTGATTCCCCTCTCTCATTCATGAACATGTGACACCTTTCTCTTCTTCTATTTTCCTTTGTTCAGCATGTAGCCTTTTTTCCTTTTTCTTTCTTTTCACATGCTACTTTTTTCTTTTGTTCTGTTCTGTTCTGTTCTGTTCCGTTTGTTGCTTGCTTGCATCGCCGGAGTACATGGAAACACACACACACACATACGGGGAAACAAAATTGAGACCCACAAACTTTTATTCGGTACAAACTTGTTTTACTTGGCTCAAGATTATCAGACTCTCATGCATGTTTTCTCTCTTTTATTCTTTCTCATCTTCACATCGTATACATGCATACAGATATACATATATACATGCAGGCTGATATTATACCCCCCCCCCCCTTCAACCATCCGAATTCAATATCCCGTTGGGTGTTTTTTTCTTTCTTTCTTTCTTTCTTTCTTTCTTTCTTTCTTTCTTTCTTTCTTTCTTATTTGGACTTGCTATGCACGTGTAGCAGACTGTCCATTATCCCAAGCTGAGATTGAGAATTGTTGCTTTTTCTTGATGGTGGTTGTTGCTGTTGTTGTTGTTCTTCTTGACGGGCTTTGTCGATACCCCATACACATACACATACTCTCACTCTCCCACTTTTCCCGCTCTCTTACTTTGACTACTGCTTTCTTTCCTTTTCTTTTCTTTTCTTCGCTACCTACTTAGATCGCTTTCCTATTTCTCTCTCCCTCTTTTTTTTCCCCTTCTTCTTCTTCTTCTTCTTCTTCTTCTTCTTCTTCTTCTTCTTCTTCCTTTCTCCACGTGTGCCTTTGTGTGCATGTGTGCATGTGTACTCTCTTCTTTGCTTAATAGGGCGTATTACGGTGTGTATTTCTTTTTTCTCTTTTCCTTTTCCTTTGTTTTTTTTTTGCCTCTCCTGCTTGCAGCTTTGTCGCACGCGCTGTTGGCTTTCAATGTACGGTATGGTTCGCTGGTTGGCTGCGCAATGCCTCATATGGAGTAGTTAGCATATATATATACATACACGTATGAACAAGAAGATATATCCACACTTACACTACTACAATTCCAAACTCATCCAGTAGTGTCCCCCTTTTTTTTTCTTATTCTTCCATCCTGCTGTATGTATATATGTACATACATAACAGTGTGTATCTATCGATCTGTATCCGTGCATCTGTGTGAGGAACAAGAAATATCCTCACCGTTCTTTCAAATCCACATACATATATACACATACACACACATATGTATACGTATATCCTCTCCTACAGGCAATGAAATGAAAATAACACAAATCAAAAAAAAAATACTACGTACGTACGTTTGATACTTTTGCTTGATATTTCAAAACTGCATCACATGACCATAAGTACCATGTCATACTCACTGGTTTTTTTTACATCTGAACAATGATAATAATCATAATCATAAGATCAATGTCTATGTATTCTGTTCATCAAGGTCCTGGGTACATACATGTACTTACTTAGTTAGTTAGTTAGTTACTTACTTACTTGCCCGCTACATACATTGAAGTACTCCATCGTATCTCCCTCCACTCGCACTCGCACTCGCACGCGCACTCGCACTCGCACTGCAATGTGAAAATCATATATATATGTATCACAACGTGTGCAAATCGCCTTGTACAAGATATAAAAATAATCCAACATGTCTCTACCTAGAGGCTAGAGAGGATGCTAACATGCTGCTGCATCAGCATATCATGACAACACTAGGTTCAATGATTCCGAGAACAACGTACGTAGTCGTGTGAATTTTTACATGCACATTTCTACACCACAACCACTAGAAAAAAGAATTTGCAGTTACGTGCTCATCTACTAATATCGTGGCTACTTCACTCAAACAAAGCGAGACGAATGCTTACTCGATTTACCATTGTGCATCTATGCTAAACCTCCATCTACACATTGCATATCCCATTCCAGAACTTTTGTTTTTTCGAGGCAGCGGCCACCTAACTTGACCCGAACAGACTATCTTACAGTCACTCATCCAACATACTCCTCCAAGATGGAAAAAAAAGTGGCTAGTGAGCGCAGGAGGTCGACCGCCACCAAGGATCCAGCGCATCCTCATCATCTTCTACCACCTCCTCCAACTCGTCATCCAACAGGCTTACTGTGCGTGCTCGCAAGCCACGCTTCTTGTTGCCCTTCTTGGTCACCCCGGCCTTGACGTGCCCATGCGGGCGGCGCTGCGAGGGAGGCGTGTTTTGCTTATGGAAAACCTCTTCAACTATCATCCTCCAGGAAGAAGTAGTTTCCACTCAGCTTCTGCTCCTGGTCAAGTTGAGACCTGTCCTTGTTGATACGAGGGCGGTACGAGTTGGGGTCACGACGGAAGGTGACATCCAGGTTCTTCAAGAAGGTGTTGCAACCAGTAAGCAGCGACTCGGGCTTGTTGGCACGTGCCTTGACAGCAGGCTGACCGTCGAAGACAATGACACGGTCGGCGAGATACGTGGCCATGATGAAGTCGTGCTCGACAACGAATGCAGTCTTCTTAGAATGCATGATGAAGCGCTTGATGACACGTGACGCGATGATACGCTGTTCCGAGTCGAGGTACGCGCTGGGCTCGTCGATGAGGTAAATGTCGGCAGGCATACCGAGAGCCAAGACAATGGCAACACGTTGCAATTCACCACCAGAGAGGTTCTGAACTTCCTGGTCGATAAAGTCGTCCATCTTAAGGGGCTTGTAGACATCCGTCTGGAATTGCGGGCTCAAGAAGGCGGCCTTGATCTTCTTAAAGAACAGTTGTCGGACGGTACCCTGGAATTTGGGAGTAATGGTCTGGGGCTTCATGCTGATGCTCATCTTGGGGATCTTGGTGTCGCCATCGGGCTGCAGAGCGCCTGCAAGCATCTTACAAAAGGTCGTCTTTCCGGTTCCGTTTTCGCCCATCATAACCAGAATCTCAGAGTCGGTAAAGGCACCAGACTCAATGTTGAGCTCAAAGTCGCCCAAAGTCTTCTTCATGCTGGGGTACGAGTAACCGCGGTTGTGGTCAGCCATGTATTCATCACCAGCCTCGGCAATTCGGAACTGAAGCGATTCCTCACGGAAACGCAGGTTCTCAGTGGGAATGTTACCGTCCAAGAAGATGTTGATACCTTCACGGACGGATGCTGGAAGAGTGACGACACCGTAGACGGCAGGCTTTCCGTAGAGAACGCAAATGAAATCAGAGAGATAGTCGAGCACAGACAAGTCGTGCTCGACAACAATGACGTAGTCGTCGGGGCGGAGCAGACTGCGAATCTTTCGACCGGCGGCAAGACGCTGCTTGACATCGAGGAAAGAAGATGGCTCGTCGAACATGTACACGTCGGCTTGCTGAACGCACACAAGCGCAATGGCGAAACGCTGCAGCTCACCACCGGACAGTTGACCGACGTCGCGGTCGAAAATGTGTCGTAGTTCCAGATCGTCAATCATCTCGTCAAGGTTTTCCATCTGCGAGCGGGCCTTGATGAGCTTGCCCACGGATCGGTCGGTGGCCTTGATGGCCTTGGGGATTTGGTCGACATACTGGGGCTTGACGACAGCCTTGAGGTTGTCTTCGAGCACCTTGGTGAAGTAGTCTGCGTTTCGTTAGCGCCACGCTACGTGCGTGGTAGTGGGAGTGGCTTACTCTGAAGCTCAGAACCGCGGAAGTACTTCAGAATCTCCTCCCAGTCAGGCGGGTTGTCGTAACGACCCAAGTTTGGCTTGAGCTTTCCGCTCAGAATCTTCAGCGCCGTGCTCTTTCCGATACCGTTTGTACCGACCAGACCCAGGACCTGGCCAGGACGGGGCATGGGCAGCCTGTGCAGCTTGAAGCTGTTGGCCGAGTAACGATGGGTGACCTGGGTCTCGAGGTTCGTGGGCAAGTTGATGATGTTGATGGCGTCAAACGGACACTTCTTGGGACAGATACCGCATCCGATGCACAGGCGCTCCGAGATGAAGGCGATCTTGGAGGACGAGTCTACTTCGATGCACAGCTTGCCCGTGCGCACCACGGGACAGGACTTTTTGCATTCTTGCCGACATTTCTGGGCCGTGTTAGTGCACGACAACGGGGAAGGGCCATAGGGGGGCGGCGCTTGCCTTGGGCTTGCACTGTCGTGGGCGAAGGTGCTCGTGTTAGCAATGGCCAAATTTTGTGCGTGGAGGGGTAGTGGGGTACCTTGTCGGAGTTGACAATGGCAATACTAGGACAAGTCAGCAGAGGACGGGCAGCAGAGCCACAGGCGGCAGTGTGGCATACCGGGTGAGTTTGTCGGACATGTTTGCGGTGGCGGGCGTGGGCGGCGGCTTGGTGTAGACGACAGGCGCAAACTGGGCTGGCGGGGAATTTGACGGTCAGAGTAGTGCGCAGGGCAGACTCGACAGGACAGACAGGCGACCCGGGCGGGCACGCACTCTGATGCTGGGGACGGCGGGCAGACTGCGAGGCGCCGGCAAACAGGCACAGGCAGCACACGAGAGATGAGGAGGCGTGGAAAGAGTGGAGAGGACCGCCGGGGAGTGTCCAGCCTGACGTTGTTCGCATTCACGTTGTGGTAAGCGTTTTGGGGCGGGCGCTGATTGGTGGCGGGTGCGGCTGTCACTAGCGCGCAGGGCGCTGGCTGCTCGATTGCAAGCCCCGACCGTAAGGAAACTCCACAACCCTCACCACCACCCATACCTGACCCCCCTCCCCCCCCAAGACAACACCCCCACCCCCCACCCATATCGAGGGTGTCTTGAGCATGGACTGTGAGTATACGCTCCTTTGACTTCTTTGTCGCGTGTCCAGCCCTCGCCGCCCCGCGCGGCGTGCCTGCCAGTGGCCTCGCCCACGGCCATCCAATCCATCACCATTCCACGCCCTTGCATCCCGCAACTCGCCTGTCGCCCATAGCACGGCCTGGCACGACGTACTGAACGCTTCTTCCGGCCCGCCTCCGCTTTCGACTCTCGAACGGCCCGCCTCCTGGCCCGCAACGCTCCACTGCCCTGGCTCCATCACGCGCCCATCCACCACCATCACAGCCCATCAGCCCTCCATTGCTGGGGTCTTCGCCTTTGTGCCTGGTCGCTTTCTGGTTCCTTTGAGTCGCGTAATTCTGCTCTATCCAACGCACCCGCTCCGAGACGCCGGGCCCCACAGGAGGCTGAAATATCGTGCTGACCATCTGCTCCAGCCGCGTCCATCATGATGCCCTCTTCGCCGGGCCGTGTTGCTTCTTTGCCATACACAAACGGCCATTTATCGCCTCTTGCAGCTCATATGACGATCGCCGATAGCTCTTCGCAACACAGTGACAGCGATGCGTCCGACGCGAAAGAGCACACCGCAGCTGCTCAGGCCTCCGATGTCGACGCGCCGGGAGAGGAATACGAGGAGGACGAGGAGATGGCTGCTGCCTCAGACTCGTCCGAGGATGTCGATGCCGAGGGCGAGCCAGACGGCGACTACGACTCTGAGTCACCGCCGTCTGAGCAAGCAGAGAGCGACCGCGCTCGGAGTTCGTCACAAGAATCATCGAGGCCGTCCAAACGCAAGGCAAGCGCTGAAAAGGACGACTATATAGAGCAGAACCCGGAGCTATACGGCCTGCGTCGCAGCGTATGTGGCCTTTATGCCTGCCCTCTCTACACACGAGCTAACTGTATCCCAGGGTCGCGCCCGCCCTAGTCGTCGCGTTGTAAGTAACCCCAGCTTTGTGTGAGAAGCCAGCACTAACACGGCTCAGGTCGATAGCAGCGAAGAAGAGGACGAAGAGTATGACTCAGACCAGCCACGCAAGAGGCAGAGGACAGCCTCGCGGAAGAGTTTGTCTACCCACACTCCCTCCTGCCCAGAGCGGCCCTGACATGCCCATCTAGCCTCGAACCAACCGACACCAGTCTATCGCTCAACTGGCTCCGACTCAGAGTCAGATGGCTACGTTGGAGCCCGTCGCAACATTCCGACCAAGAAGCAACGCCAACGTCAGCATGCCGTTGCCACAGGCCGCGAGCCTCCTTCGCAAGCCGAGGTCCGATTCTCCGCACGACGTACAGCTCAGGTCGCGAATTACAATGAAGAAGATGATGAAGACGAGTTTGCTGAGGAGGAAGACGAGATGACCTCGGCCTACTGGGCGAACGCCGTCGAGGACGCTGGCCCCGTCATCGACAAGATCCTCGACCATCGGCCAAAAGACGGCTTAGGTAATACAGAACAATGAGCTCTTGTGCTAACACTTGCTAATGAGGTGCAGAGATTGATCCCTCGTTTGATAAGCACGACTTTGAGTACTTGGTAAGCACCTGTCCTGGTAGTCTCCTTTCATCACTCTAATTCAGCATCAGATCAAATGGCAAGACAAAGCGCACTACCATTCGACATGGGAAGACTACAAGACCGCCTCTGCCTACAAAGGCATCCGAAAACTGGACAACTACTACAAGGGACCTGTCCAGAACGACATGTATTATCACAGCCGCAAGGCTGAGGACCCAGAAGAGTTCGAGCAGCATATGGTTGCACGGGAAGCCGAGCGCGAGAGTCAGCTCGACTTCCATATCGTGGAGCGTGTGATTGATACGCGAGACGGCGAGGATGAGACGGAATATTTCGTCAAGTGTAAGCCTAGTCATCCCCAACCCGTACGTGGAGTAGCTAACATCAGCACAGGGAAAGGACTGACGTACGAGTTCTGCACATGGGAACCCGCGTCGCTTGTCAGCCGCCTGTCCCAAACTGAAATCGACCGGTATCTCGACCGCTCGTCGAATCGGCCCACCTCAGATCCCCGCGAGGCAAACCCCAATACACGCAGGAAGTTTGTCAAGATGGATACACAACCCGACTACATCAAGTTTGGGCAGCTGAGATCCTTTCAACTGCAGGGTGTGAACTTCCTTGCGCACAACTGGTGCCGGGGCACAAACGTCATCCTAGCTGATGAGATGGGTCTGGGAAAGACGGTGCAGACTGTCTCGTTTATCAACTGGTTGAGACATGACCGTAAACAAGACGGCCCGATGATCTGTGTTGTACCACTGTCTACTATGCCCGCATGGGCAGACACATTCAACAACTGGACACCCGACGTCAACTATGTCATCTACACAGGCAGAGAAGAGGCTCGCAGCATCATCAGGGAAAAGGAGCTTCTTGTGGACAACAACACAAAGAAGGTCAAGTTCAACGTTCTCTTGACTACCTATGAATACGTCCTTGCCGACTGGCAGTTCTTGCAGAGCATCAAGTGGCAATTCCTGGCTGTAGACGAAGCCCACCGATTGAAGAATCGGGAGTCGCAGCTCTATGAAAGATTAACGGCATTCAGTGCACCGTGCCGCCTGCTCATCACTGGTACCCCTATCCAAAACACATTGGGCGAGCTAGCAGCCTTGATGGATTTCCTGATGCCAGGAAAGATTTCTGTTGATGAACACGTGGACCTGTCTTCAGAAGATGCCAGTCACAAGCTTGCAGAACTCAGTTCTGCCATTCAGCCTTACATGATCCGCCGCACAAAGGAGAAAGTAGAGAATGATCTGCCTCCCAAGTCTGAAAAGATTCTGCGAGTGGAACTGTCTGATATTCAACTTGAGTACTACAAGAACATTCTTACCCGAAACTACGAAGCTCTCAACGAGGGAGGCGTTGGCCACAAGCAATCCCTCTTGAACATCGTCATGGAGCTCAAGAAGGCTAGCAATCATGCTTTGCTCTTCCCTAATGCCGAGAGCAAGCTTGTGAAGAGCGGCTGTTCAAAGGAGGAGACGCTGAAAGCACTCATCACCACCAGCGGCAAAATGATGTTGCTAGATCGACTGCTTGGCAAACTCAAAGCCGACGGTCATCGCGTCCTCATCTTCAGTCAGATGGTTCACATGTTGGACATCCTGACCGACTACCTCAAGCTGCGCAACTACGCGTTCCAGCGACTTGATGGAACGGTCCCAGCAGCCGAGAGGAAGATTGCCATTGACCACTTCAATGCACCTGGCAGCGAGGACTATTGCTTCTTGTTGTCTACGAGAGCTGGTGGTCTTGGCATCAACTTGATGACTGCCGACACGGTCATCATCTTCGATTCCGACTGGAATCCTCAAGCCGACTTGCAAGCCATGGCTCGTGCTCATCGTATCGGCCAGCAGAAGCCTGTGAGTGTCTATCGTCTCGTCTCCAAGGATACGATTGAAGAGGAGATTCTGGAGCGCGCTCGAAACAAGCGCATGCTCGAGTTCATCACCATCCAGCGTGGTGTGACGGATCGGCAGCAAAAGGAGCTCAACGACAAGATGAGTCGCGCTGCTGCTGAGCCGAACTCAGCCGATGACATTAACAACATCCTCAAGCGCCGCGGACAAAAGATGTTTGAGCAGTCTGGCAACCAGAAGAAGCTTGAGGAGCTTGACATTGACTCTGTTTTGGAGAACGCCGAGGAACACAAAACGGAGCAAGCCGCAGGTCTCACATCTGACGGCGGTGAAGAGTTCTTGAGGAACTTTGAATACACCGACGTCAAGATCGACCTCGAATGGGATGACATCATTCCCAAAGAGGAGCTTGAGGCGGTCAAAGCCGATATACAGCAGCGCAAAGACGAAGAGGAGACACAGAAGCTGCTCGAGGAGAATGCGCCTCGGAAGCGCAAGGCAGCGTCGGCCAGCGCACGGGAACAACGAGCTGCGAAGAAACGCGCGCTCGAAGCCTCTCAGATTGATGCTGATGATGACGACCAATCTGACGCAGATGAAAATGTCAAGCGCGACCCCAAGCGACCGCTAAACACAAAGGAGGCACGCAATCTCATTACAGCCTACTGTCGTTATGGCTCGCTCGAAGAGCGTGGCGATGAGATTCTGCAGGCGGCTAGACTGGTCGGCCGCGACATGGGGGTTGTCAAAGCGACTCTCGAGGAGATTATCGAAAAGAGTACACAGCTCGTCAAGGAGGAGCAAACGAGACTCAAGAACCTGGAGATTGAGGCCAAGCGTGCCTTGACCAAGAAAGACAAGAAGGCTGTCCTGTTCGACTTTGGTGATGTGAAGAAGGTCAACGCGGAGACTATCCTCGAACGGCCGGTTGAGATGCGCGTGCTCAAGGAAGCAGTCGAAGCAACGCCCGACTGGCGAAACTTCCGTGTGCCAGACGCCATCAAGCCAGCAAGCTACTCTTGCCCCTGGGGTGCGCGTGAGGATGGCATGCTCTGCATCGGTATCCAGCGCCATGGCTATGGTGCGTGGATTTCGATCCGTGACGATCCAGAACTAGGCTTGTCGGACAAGTTTTATCTGGAGGAGCACCGCGTCGACAAGAAGGAAGAGCGTACCAAGGGCGAAGACAAGAATGCCAAGTCTCCCGGTGCTGTACATCTGGTTCGTCGCGCAAACTACCTTCTCACGGTGCTGAAGGACAAGAGCACTTCGGATCCAAACATCAAGCGCCTGATGGAAAACCATCACCGTAACAACAAGAAGAACCACCTGGGCGTCGCTCGCCGGGCTGAGAAGGCGACGAGCGTTTCGGCAAGCCCTGGACCAGGTAGTGCTCTGCGTAGAATGCAATCACGAGACTCTGATCGGCCTTTGCACCGTGCGCACAGCAGCGGCGAGAGTCGACGGCCTGACAGTCGAACGGACGGGCGACACCGAGATGATCGCCCTAGGCACAGTGACCAATACCGGCCTTCTGACGGTCATCGCAAGGAGCATCGCAACGACCGGGGAAGCATTGACCGTCGTCAGCAGAATGCGGACCGGAACGGGACGCCAGAGAACCGACGCAAGATCAGCGGTGACCTGGACAGGCAACGTGTTAGAGACGATCGGCCTCGGCTCTCGGAGGACCGCCCGCGTTCGCACAGCCAAAGCCAAGTGCCGGATCGCAGCGTGGAGGCAGCCAAGGCCAAGGAGAAGAAGCCAGACGACTTCCTGGAGCGCAAGCTTCGGCCTGTGCGGGACAATCTCAGCCGGCTTAAAAAGGCGACACCAAGAAACTACCCACAGAAGGATGCCATGGTCAAGGTGCTGAAGATTGAGCTAATTGCCATTGGCAACTTTATCCGCGCCGAGACGCGCGACAATGCGGAGCTCGAGGAGCGGCTATGGTCAGTGTGGAAAGAAGGGAATTTTGTGAGCGAGAGGCTAACGAGTTGCAGGAGTTACACAATCAACAACCACTGGCCTCGGCCCGGAGTGACAGTTCCGGCCATCAAGGGCATGTACAACAAGATGCTGAGTTCAGAGAAGCCAGCTGCGAGCGCGGCGGCGTCGAACGGGCAAAAGAATGGGGCTTAGAGGCGGTTGCACCAAACGAGGCACATGATGTTCGTACCCGGATGCAGCGTCATTTATCATCAGCATATGGGAGTTTTCGATTTTCACGGCGGGACAGCGTCACGTATATTTGCAGCATAGCGTAGGTGTTTGGACTACTCGAGACATGAGTTGGGGACAGTGGTTCAGACCGTGTCCTTGGTCTTGGTCTTCTTCTTCTTCTTCTTCTTCTTCTTCTTCTTCTTCTTCTTCTTCTTCTTCTTCTTCTTCCCCTTTCTCTTCTTCATTTTATATTGCATAGACGACAGCCTGTGCACGGCCATGTCTGATATGGTGTTTGTATTTTTTTTGCAGGGTGGCGCATACTAAAAAAGATTTGTCTACCACTGACGGGGCCTGTTGATATGGGGGCATTGGCAGCACTTTTGGGATGGACGGTGCCTTATTTTACCAGACAAGAATTAGGAGACATGTCTCGCGCAAGACGGACATTATGTTTAGTAGCATCAACTAGACAGCTTTGCTCTGATGCAATATGACGCCGAGGGTGCAGGTGCAGTGTTTGTCGTGTCGATGGAGTGCATACATGATCAGCGTGAGGCAATATGTGGTGGCATTGGAGGGGGGGAGGGGGGTCACGCGAGGAGGGCGTGGTGTGGACATATTGAGTGAGGCATATTTATACGGGCGCAGAGGCGGTGTCGGCTGGATGCTGGGCGGGCGGAGTGACGCACGCATGGCAATAGCTAGGCGTGTGGCAGGGCAAAGGGAGCGCCGTGTAGTCACGCGCGGGAGTCGTGAGACAGACGTGGTGGGGGAGGCCGGGCATGTGTATGTCATGGCCTGGGGATGCGTGGGTGAAAGTGGGTGCGTGACGATCCAATGACACGCGACTACGCAGGATCGTGCTCGCAGGCGTGGACCAACGTGCGCCATCAGGGTGTCTTCGGTGCTTTTGCAGGGCATTCGGGACTTGACGGTCGCGCGACACCCATAAAGACGCCGTGGAAAGGCGCAGTTTCTGGGCTCTCTGCATCTCTGGCCACCGCCATGCTGCTGCGCACAAGAGACGCGCTCGTCGGCGGGCTTCTCCTCGGAGAGCACTGCTATGCGCGCGCCGCCCCGCCAACCGCGGCTGGCCATGCTCACAGCAGCCGCACTGGCATTGCAGCCGCTGGCCCCCGCAAACTCACGGGCAGGTTCCTACATATCACGGGTATGCATGCCCCTCCGCCTGCTCCATGCCGACCCCTCTCTCCCCCGGCTAACGTCATTGTGCAGACTTCCACCCCGACCCCTTCTACAAGACGTATTCCAGCACCACCGCCGCCGCCGCATGCCATCGCAAGCGCGGCCCGGCTGGCATCTACGGCGCAGAGACGACGGGATGCGACTCGCCCTATGCCCTCGTCAACCAGACGTTCCAGTGGATACACGACCACGTCAAGGATGAGGTCGACTTTGTCGTCTGGACCGGCGACTCGGCCCGCCACGACAACGACGAGGAGATACCGCGGACGCACCAGCAGATTATCGACCAGAACGAATTTATGGTCTCCAAGTTTGTCGAGGTCTTTGGCCAGACCAGCCCTGGCCATGGGACGGGTGACTTTGTGGTACCCATTGTGCCCACTTTTGGCAACAACGACATTATGCCTCACAACATCTTCACCAGCGGGCCAAACACGTGGACCATGAGCTACCTCGACATCTGGCGCAAGTTTATCCCCGAAGCGCAAAGACACCAGTTCCAGCAGGGCGGCTGGTTCTCCGTCGAGGTCATTCCGGGGAAACTGGCTGCTATAAGCCTCAACACCATGTACGAGATTGTACGAAGGCGAGTTTCTGCTCATTGCTGACTTTTCCAGATATTTTTTCACGTCAAATTCGGCTGTTGACGGCTGCGCGAAAAAGCACGAACCCGGCTACGAACACATGGAATGGCTGCGCATCCAGCTCCAGATTCTACGAGACCGCGGCATGAAAGCCATCCTCCTGGGCCACGTACCCCCCGCTCGCGTCGATAGCAAGGAGAGCTGGGATGAGACGTGCTGGCAAAAGTATACGCTTTTTGTGCGGCAGTTTAGAGATGTCATTGTTGGCACTCTCTACGGACACATGAACATTGATCATTTCATGCTGCAGGATTTCGAACATATTGCAAAGGATACCGAGGATGGCAGGATGGGTGCCATGTGGAACTCAGCTGGTCTGGGCAACGAGACGAAGCTGCTTGTGGATGGCGAGGTCACGGTCGCGTCTGCGTCGGACTATCTGCTGGATTTGCGCAAGGTTTGGGCACGACTGCCTACACGGCCGGCGAACCCAAACAAGTCTACACAAGAATTGGAAGAGGAAGAGTCAGCATGGGAGTGGCTTGTGTCAAAGGTCTTTAAGCCATCAAAAGACAAGGAGCAGAAGAAGAAATACCTCGCAGAGATTGGAGGCAAATACGCCGAGCGCTTTGCAGTATCGCATGTCTCCCCGAGCGTAGTACCAAACTACTTTCCCACGCTCCGCATCATCGAGTACAACATTACCGGATTGGAACATCTGAGTGTTTCCTCGAGCCCCAGCAGCCCGTCAGGGGACGATAATTTCGCCGACCAGCCATTATCTGATGACTCGATTGATGAGGATTCAGAGGATGTGGATGCTACCAAGAAGAAGAAGGGCAAAAAGGGGTCACGAAAGTACAAGTTCAAGGTTCCAGAAGGCCCTTCCAAGTCAGCACCTCCTGGCCCCGCCTACTCACCTCAGCCACTTACATGGACACGCTTCGTTCAGTACTACGCAAACCTTACCCGTATCAACAATGACTTTGTCGAATCTGCGGCGGACCATCAAATAATCTCTACAAATGACATGTCCGTCACCACCATCTTTGGATTCGCCGTCAGTCCAGACGGACGGATAGAAAACAAGAAATGGAACGAGGGAAAGCACAAAAAACACCAAGGCAAACAACCCCGGCCCGAACCGCATCCAAACGAGTTTGTCTTTGAGGTGGAATACGACACGAAGAAAGACAAGGGCTTCAGCGATCTGACCGTACGCCGCTGGGTCGAGTACGCGCGCAAGATTGGCTCCGCCGAGCCCAAAGCAGTCACAAAAGCACAAGATGTTGAAGACGACTTCACTACCGACGACGAGTACATTGACGCCCAAGGCAAAAAACACAAGCACAAAAAGGGGAAAAAGGGAAAACACCACAAAATGTCAAAGCAATGGTTCACCTTTGTCAAGCGCGCCTTTGTAGGAACCCTGGATTCTGAAGAAATCAAATCGCTATTCGGTGGCTCGACATCTACCACTGCACAACAACAACAACAAGAAGAGTCGCTGGAAGATGCTCCGGAGCAGGAAACGATTGAACTGTAGAGTCATGCATGCAAAATTCAGGTTGTATGTAAAACAGGGGAAAAAAAGGGGGGGAGTTGAGTAGATGCAGAGCGGCATATGTAGATACCCTTAGGTGGGGGCGTTGTTGTTGTTGTTGTTGGGCCTTTGACTGGGCACTACTAAGTACCCTTTTTTTTGGGGTGCATTGATATGTCTGCATTGCATTCCATTGCATTAGCATCTCTTCCTTCCTTCCTTCCTTCCTTTCATTTTTCTTTCTTTGGCATTCAAATCTTCATCTCAGCATAGCATAGCATAGCATAGCATAGCATAGCATATATAGCCAGCCATGTTTTGCGCTAGAACAAGAAAACGTCACACACCAAACCACAACTTATTGCTAGAAACATGTGCATACATGAGAAGTTCGAAAACAACCAAAAAAAATCAATCAATTAATCAATCAAAATGTTTGCTTTTGCTATCCTCTGCAACGTCTAGTTGATACCTAATATAGTGAGGAATCTGTTCGTTTGATAGAACATCCAAGTACCTAAGCACTTCGTTTAGGCAATACCATCACACCAGTCTTAAGACTCGCACACCACCACCACCACCACTATAAAAGAGAAGCCCCACAAGTCAAAAGAAAATCAAAAAAAAACATACAACAGCAGGGATTCGCCAGTGGTCACCCACCTGACTACTAAACCGCCGGTATACCGTTTAACTTTTCGAGAGCGAACGGGATCGAGTGAAATCGGATATCCTGTGGTCGTATGTGCTGGAATAGAGTTTGCGTGTGGATTATCTAGTAGTTGGATTCATGGGGAAGAAGAATGTGTTACGGGCTTTCTTCTGGTCGGGGCGGTGCGAAACTTTCCTGACTTAAGTAGTTACTTCAACATGAGCAAAGCGGGTAAATTGGTGATTTTTGCAGAAGGGGGTTCCTGAACAAACAAAGTGTGGATTACGGTGCAGTAAGTTGCACCTGGTTGCGTTTGCTCTGGAGGGTTGCTTCCTGTGGCGTATGTTTGTAGAGTGTCGATTGGATTTGGTTGGTGGCCTTTTTTTTTGTGCCGTTCATGTATCTGGTCTTGGCTAGTTAGTTGATTGTAGGTATTGGTTTAGTTGATGGTAGGAGTACTTAGGCATTATGGGTTATTTGTTTTGGTGGTGGGTTAGAGTTGTTCACGGGGACAAGGGGAGGGTGGCCATGGCATGGCATGGTCAGGTGGTGTGATGGATGGGATCTGGGAATTTGTGGAGCCATGTCAGATTTGGTTGGTTGGCTAGTTAGCTGGCGCAGTATCTCTCGAGTTGATGAGGAGGACGGGACAAGGAGAGAAATAATAAACTGTTTGTTAGGTCAGGTGTATTGTGGTAACTTTGCTACTCACTGTTTGTATCATGAATATCTATATGTGTGTATACATGTAGATAATAAGGACTTTAGACATAGTTCCCATAGTAGTACATCATCAAGTGCTGACCTGTTTTGCTTTTTGTCGTAAAAGGCGCAGCAATCCACGGAGCCAAGCCTGGGGTCGAGTGGTAAACTTGCCTAATTCGAACATGCATGCCGGCCCCCCCCCTAGACGGATGGTACCGATTTTTTTCACTGGGCCTAGGGGTACTGGAATCGACGGTGGAGAAAGGGGGTGCCGAAAGTTGCCTTGTTGGGAATATTCATCACATGAGAGCTAGAAAGAGAGAGAGAGAGAGGTCATGCTTCCACTTTTTCGCATGGCGTCGAGTGCATGTTGGTTGCCTCATGGTCGGTGGGTGAGCGTGTTGCGTCGGATGCTTTGCATGTACTTTGTAAGTATCATCGCGCGCCAACCAATGCCAAAGCGCAACAGCCCAGGTACGTACGTACTGCGGGCATTGCAAAGATTCTGACTACAGGCTTACCCAGATGCTGCGATCCATGGGATTTTCATGGCTTGCCTCTTCTGGCAACTTCGCGCGCATGGGGCTGGCTAGTGGGCTGTCATCTGTCGCCACAAGTGCGAGCGGGGGGTTTTTCGCTCCCCCCTGGCCTGGCATGCCCTGTGAGGCTTTTACCGTACTCTGCTCTTCCTCCTCCTCCTTTGAACCACGCGAACGCTAACCAGTATCTGCACAAACCCCAGACTTTGAGTCATTTTCATCAGCGATCTCTTTGATCTCATCGTCGCACGAGATCGAGGCCATACGTCATCGAGGTCAAGTGCGCTGGCCGACTCAGATGCTCGTTGTACGGGGACTTAAATTTTTGAGCATGACTGTTCACATTTGCCTTGCCCACCCACCTTGGCGACGGCTGTATTATCGTATCGTTCGTTAGTAGGCGGTTTTCTATACTAAAGGGTATGCAGGTTATATATCTATGTTGCCCTCGAGAGTGAACTGCAGTACCATGCTGCCTAACTCATTCACTATTCCCAGAGGTTTCCTCTCTCCACCACAATCACGATGCAAGCCTTGAAAATTCCACGAGCAGCCTTCAAACTACACGAGCAGCCTTCAAATTACACAAGCAGCCTTCGCGACTGCTTGGCTTGTGGCAGAGTGAGACTTCTTGTTCAGGTGCCTGCTATGCCTGCGCCGCGTGACATGGCGCTTGAACAATACACACGACCCGCACATCACTGAGCATCACCGCACGAGCGCACATCACCAGCCAACTCATCCTAGATGTAATCGTCATCGAAACATGAGCACTCATTACCATCGTTATCAGTAAAATCCCACGGCTGCCGCATTTCCCGAATCCCCTGAATCCCAAGCCATGGCGTCGCCGTTCCGACCCGCGTTGCCTGCAGAAGACCTCCCGGCATACTACCAGGAACTAGACGACGATAACATCCGATACTGCTTCCGAGACTTTGATGTCGAACGAAACTTTGATTTGTTCGACCGGCAGACGCGAGACCCCCGAAGCAACAACTTCTGTGTCGACTTTGGCGAAGACAATGCCTTTTGCGCCTTTGACCTCGACGCGCATGCGTATGAGAAGCTGCTCAGTGCACCGCGGCCAGCAGAGCTACACACACGCTGGATCCACATCTGGATGCCGTACAACCAGAAGGACTTGATTCGCACGCTGGCTACCCACTTTGACTTTACACCGCGACTCATGGGGCTAATGAAGAGCGATCATGTGAATCCGAACTCGTCACGTACTGGATCGTCGCTGCGAGCAAAAAAGAGCTCGTCAACGCTAAAGTCACTGATATCGCACAAATCCCAAAGGTCGGAGAGGGCCAAGCAGGCCAATGAAGAGCCCATGGACATAGAGTCGAGTATAGGCCTGACGAGCATGATGCAGTCGACCCAGCTGGAGATGGTGCGGGACATGAGCCACTACCAGCTTGTGAACGACGTGTGGCACTGGAGCACGGTGGACAAGGGTCGAAGATGTGAGTTTGCGCGGCTGTCGTGATTCTGTAAAAGAAGATTGCCAACATGAGCAGACATGTGCATCGGCTTCAACGCCCTCCACAACATCCGCACCAAGCCGCACCAAGACCACAAAGACACTGACGGCACCGACCGAGGCCAAGATGTGCCCCAAGGCAAGCGCGTGTGGAACTGGCTTGCACTATGTGAAAACAAAACCGTCATCTCCATCTCCGAAGACCCATTCCCTTTCTCCAACGGCGTGCTCAGCACCCAGGACCTACGCGTCCTCTTCACCACCCGCCGCAACCTCGTCAATGTCTTCCGCCAGCTGACAAAAGCCCCGACACCGCACACAGACGCAGCACTCATCCAGCTCCCGCTGCGACACCGCGTGGGCCGCAGCGAAGAGGAAACGGCGCACCGCCCCACCGACTCACCAGGCCTCCTCTTCTACTACCTCTTCGAAGACTGGGGCGCCACCTTTGACATAATATCTCAGCGCGAGCACGGGTACGGCGCGGAGCTCGACCGCCTGCGCAAGGAGATGCTTCAGAAAGCCAACTTGACGCACGTCGACCAGCTGCACCACATCGGGTGCCAGCTCGCGGTGCTGAAGCGCGTATACCGCAGCTACGAGCTCATCATCGAGCGCGTGCTTAGAAAGCAGGAAGCCACACTGGCGTCGCTCAAGAACTCGCATATCCTGTCTGGCGCCGCCTCGCTCGCCTCGTCGGCCCACCAGCAAATGATGCACGACACCATGGCGCTGGCCGGCCCGCTCGTGCCCGAGACAGACAGCCTGCTGGGCGTCCCGCTTAGTTCGGCCGCGCGCGTGCGCTTCGAGCGCCTCAAAGACCGCATTGTGCTGTATGCACTCAGCGAGATCCAAGAGTGCCTGGACCAAAAAGACTCGCTCGTCATGATGAACTTTAATCTCATTGCCCTGAAAGAATCCTACAGCGTCGAGCGCCTCACGTGGGTCACGCTGCTGCTCGCCAAAATCACCATTTTGTTTACCCCCGTCACGCTCATGACGGGCTACTTCAGCATCCAGTTCAAGGATATCGTGTTTGAAATGGGGAGTTATTGGCGGAGCTTTGGCTATATTTTCGCGGCGAGTTTGGCGCTGCTGGTGGCGTTTAGCTGGATGAGCGGCACGTTTGAGGGTAAGATTATTACGAGTAGTTGGACGAGGTCGGCGTTTGACGGGAGTAGGAGGTGGTTGGCGCATAGGAGGCGCAAGAGAGATTGAGCGGGGGGACGGCAGCGTGGGAGTGAACATTTGGGGTTTTCTTTGGGTATGGCTACTCGGCTTGAAATGTAATATTAGGTCTTGGGGGGGGGGGGGCAACGACAATGATCGAGAGAAGGATTCTTTCGGTCTGCAGTGTAAAGTAGTAAATTATTAATCCTACACGTCGAACGGATGGCTACTCAACACGTCTATCATGATACGCTGGTGCAGATACATAGTGCCAAGGCTCAATCCTCGTCGTCGTCATCATCATCATCGCCGAAAATGGCCTTGAACACGTCTTCCGACGCCCTCTCATTTGAAAGCGCATCGTTCTTCTCTACATCCACTGTTGCATGTTCAGTCTGCGGGACAGCAGCAGAGGGGACAGACGCCTCGGCTGGTTGGTTCATCCACGCTGGGCGCTGAAGAGCAGAGCCATTGGTCAAGAACTCGTGCTGCAGTCTATCCATTGTCGACTTGGACAAGGCTTCTTCCGTCTGTGGCTTGAAGCTGCTTTCGCCGTCGTCAAACTCGGATGGCATGTCGGGTGGAGGCTTGACGTTGAAGCGCTTGCAGAGAAGACGCGAAGGATGAAAGGGAAAAGTGCTCCGCGTCATGGGACCGTACATGCCCAGTCTTGCAGCGGATTCAGCCGGGTCCTCTGGTTTTGCCACGGGTTGCCGCAAAAGATTGTCGCTTGCTGCACCACTGTTTCCGCCTATTGTGGACGATGAAGAGGTGAATCGGGATGCCATGATGCCAGTCGTTGGCTTGAATACCTGTGCCGCATGAGCAAACTCCTGCAGCTCCTTGACCCAATCCGACACGGAGACGCCGTCAGGACGTTCTGGCAAGTCGTCTTTGAGCCCAGCCCGCAGCTGTAAGAAGCCAACATATCGCGCGCGCTTGTCCAGGTCTTCTGCATAGGGCATCCAGCCAGTTGCACCTTTTGCCAGAGCACCCGCAGCTGAGCTCTTTTCAAGCGCGGGAACAAGGCTCCATAAATCTTTTGCCTGGGCCTTGTTGGCTGCCAAGTGTCCCTCTGGGGCAGACTCTCCAAGACCCTGGGGAAGATCGGCCTTGCCAGATAGTGCTGCGAGACGATCGCGAGCATCCTTGGGTATGAAATCGAAGATTGACTTTCCAGGCAGAGGCTTCTCGCCAAGTAGGACCGAGCGGTCTTTTGCGTTGAGAGTCGATGCTTTTGCCGCGTCTGCGACGGACTGATACTCTTTGGATTCCGACGCTGGAGCGGCGCTTTTGGCAGACTTCCAACCTGGGGGTATCTTTGGTGGCGGGTACTTTGGTTTGCTCGTGACATGTGAAAAGCTGCTTGCAAAGACGAACCCCTTGAGCGGCGATTTGCCGTCGATAGATGGTCGGCTCGTCAAAACCAAAGCTTTCGAAGTACTCTTTTTGGACACAAACACGTGCTTCTCTCCAGCTCCTGGCTTGGCGAACTTGCTTGGCTTTTTCGCCTTCTTATCCTTGCCGATAGTCTTGTTGAAGGTGATCTTGGGGCCCAGTTCGTACGGGTCTTCGTCGTCGGAGCCGGTATCGTTGAGGACGCCGACGCCAAACGAGGACTTCTTGGTCGCGGGTTTCTTCACCGCCGGCGCCTTCTTGGGGCCTTCAATATAGTGGAGACTGAATTTCGAAGAGCGGTCCTCGGCCTCTTCGTCTTGCACAACGCCGAGGCGCGCTTCCGATGTATACCCCAAGCCCTTGCGGCGCACATCCCCCGGCGGCATGGCCATGATGCGAGCATCTCGGGGCGCAAATAAATGCGTAGAGTCTTGGGTGGAGCGGGCTGCGCCGTCTTCCAGGTCGGCATTCCGGCGCACTTTGCGACCGATGCCCTGATGCCGTCGCCAGCCCATTTTTTGGGCAAGCTTTACGCCCATGGTCTCTTCCTGGGTCATGAACAGGCCGAAGAAGCCATTGTCGTTGGCTTGTGCCGAGCCGCCAATGCCAGCAAAGTTGTGGGCGGTCTCGAGCTGGCGCGACTCGGCGGCTGCGGCCAGGTCCTCTTCATCCATAAAGTCCTCTGCTCGTTGGGGCTGGCCTGCAGACTGGTCTTTGGCGCGGTTGGCCCGCGAGGAGACAAATGTTTTTGGGGTCCATCCTTGCTTAGACCCGACTGTGTTGAAGTATCTTAGCATAGTCAAGAAGTCTTGCGTCCAGACAAAGACTGGCTCGGGGACCTACCCTGCACTGAAGCCTCCGGTAAATGCGCCGTGCAGCCTCCGCCTGCCGCGCTCGTCGGTCACGGTCTGCTTCCAGACGGGCACAAAGGCGCCATGGTCGGCTTCCTCGTCGGGGAGCTCTGTGCCCAAGGAGACGTATGTGGCGGGCGCATGGCGGGAGCGCTTGGGGGCGGGCGAGGGGGACGAGGCGCGGGGCCGCTTGTACGCCATTGCGATTGCAGAGTGTCGTGGGGCCAGGAGTAAGGGGGGTGTTAGTGCCTGGCGTGGTGCCCATTGGCCGGGTGGGGAGTGTGGCGAGGTGAAGGAAAGCCGGCACGCGAGGCGAGGGCGAGGGCGGCGCGAGTAAGCGGGCTGGGGTGACTAAGCAGCGGGAGCGTCATTGGCGGCAGGGCGCAGCGTTGCTTTGATTTCCTTCATTTGCGAGCGACCGTCACAATTTCAGGCGCGCGTGTGGGCGGGTGGCTCGGGTGCGTGGGGTGGCATGTGTGACGGCAAGCAGGTACTCGCCTTGTATGTAGACTATAGCAATACTTAGTACAGCTGGTGGGCACAGGGTGGAGGGGAGCAGCACGTGTAGGGGGGAGGATGGCGTTGGGGGATGGATCGAGGGCGCTAGGGGGTGGCCGAGTGGGCCCGATGATGTAGGTCGTGCCGGCTGCTCAGCCAGGGACCCTGATACAACAGCAACAGCGCGCAGACGGACGGACGCATCATGGGTGGTGGTGGTGGTGGATGGAGCGGATAGCAAGGCACTGCACACAGGCATGCATGGCCGTGCAAGGAGCTTCCCATTGCTGCTGTCGCACATGGTTGGTTACCCCACCCGCCGCAGCGCAGCGCAGTGCAGCCCAAGCGGCGGCACCTACAGCGAGAGAGAGAGGCATTGTGGTATATACACGGCGACGCCCCGACTCGCCCCGATGCCACGCCCTCGACGCTGCATACCCGCCCACCCAACGCCCAGCGGCGCACGACTCCAGGCTGACGACAGTATCCCACAGTGACTTGTACATGCTCGCCGCGCCCGCGACCCTGGATCTGCTGTGCCCGTTGCCGGCTGCTGCCCTGGGACCTGCGTCTGCCCCCAGCACCCGCCCATTACGCCGACTGAGGTGTGCCAAGTTTCGGCGCCGGCGCCCACGACAGGGCAGCAAGTAGCAGCAGCAGTAGCAGCAGCAGCATCGGCCCCTAAACCGCTGGCTGCCACCCGCCGCCAGAGCCAGTGGATTGCACCCTCACCCGCCGCCGCCGCCCTCGCCCTGTCGCTCCGTACTTGCAATCTCGTCACGTCGTCTACATAGGCCCGACGTGGTCGAGTCCGCGCTCGCCCTACGACCAGTGCGTCAAGCCTCGAGCAGGCCCACGTCTGCTCCCTGCAGGCTGCCTGTCGCCCACCGACTCACAGCATCCTCGCCATGTCGTCGGCCGCCGCCCCAGCCTCGCCCGCCGTCGTGCGCTCCTCTTCTACTTCGCGCAGGTCTGGAGAGAGACCCAATCGCTCCCAGCCCGCCGCCTCCCGCCCCGCCGCCCCAGCCCAAGCCCCAGCCCCAGCCCTCGCGCCCGCCCGCCATCACCAACCGCCGCCGCCGCCGCCGCCGCAGCAACAGCCCGCCCTGGCCAACGTCACCCGTCGCGACTACGACCAGCCCAGCGTCGCCCACGACCCGCCCGTCCGCCGCAGCGAGGAGCCGCCCCGCCCAGACTCGAGCCGGCGCACTCACTCGCGGTATGCGTCTGACGCGTCGACGACTTCCGCAATGCCCATCAACGGCGTAGCTGTCGATGCCCGGACGGTGCAGCAACAGCCCGTCAACAAGCGCAGGACCACCATCACCGCCCCCGCCACGGGCACATGGGCCCTCGGAAAGACCATCGGCGCTGGCAGCATGGGCAAGGTCAAGCTGGCCAAGAACGTCGAGACTGAAGAACAGGTGCGTACCCTTTGCTTGCCCGCCACATGGCGAGGGGCATCTGCACCCATCTAGCGCCTGCACTCGCTCGCCCCCGTGGATGCGCCCGGAATCCCCAGAGTGCCCTTGGTTTGAGCGCGCCCTTTGCTAACCTCCTCCAGGCCGCCGTCAAGATCGTCCCCCGCCAGTCGCAGGACCAGCACCAGACCGCTGCCGATCGCGAGCGAGCCGACCACTCCAAGGAAGTCCGCGAGATCTGGCATCTTGAGCGGCTTCTCTTCTGAGGCCTGAGGCGTGGGGGTAGGGGCGGGCTCCGCCTCGAGCCGTTCACGTTCTCGCTTCTCCTTGACAAGAAAGTAGACGGACAGGAGAGGGCTGTATGCATTGACGGGATCCAGTCCCCTCTGGATATCCTCGGAGGACGAGGCCGTCAGCTGCTCCCTGCTCCCGATTGAATTCCTTCTTTTGTAAAAGTCAAACATGCCCCTCTTCTTCTCCAGGTCTGGCGTCTGCGCAGTAGCCTTGCGAGCTGCCAGGCGCACAGCACGCTGGTACTCTTCTGACTGGATCACGTTGGTCAATTGGGTGGTGATGTATTCAGTGGTGCCGAAATCAAAGCCATGCATCTGCTCAATGATTTCGGGGTCCAGAGGTAGCTGTATCGGCTCTCGGTGCGGCAAATAGTTCTCCGGGGGGCTGTTGAACCCCTTGGTCAGCCAAGGGTGGGTCATGATCTCGGAGAGGGTCAGTCGCTGCGTCGGATCCGTCTGCAGCATCCTGTGGATCAGATTGCGGCATTCTGTGGCACGTCAGTCAAAGGATGCAAGAGGCTCATGTGCGAGGGCATACCGTTGGATAGCCATGGCGGATAGTCGACATGGCCCTTTTTGATCTTTGCGTGGAGCTGGGGCATGCTCTGGTCGTCAAAGGGCACTTTGCCGCACACGAGGACGTAGAGAACAATGCCAAAACTCCACACATCGACCTCTGGACCCGTGTACTGCTTGGCCTGGAGGAGCTCGGGCGCGGCAAAGTACAGACTGCCGCAAAACGTCTTGAGCTGGCTGCGGGGGGAGAAGAGGTTGCTGAGGCCAAAATCAATGATTTTGATGTCGCCCATCTTGCTGATGAGGATGTTCTCAATCTTGAGATCGCGGTGGACGATGCTGTTGCGGTGGCAGTAGTCGAGGGCGCTGGCGATCTGGCGGGCAAACTTGCGGGCCTGCTTCTCCTTGAGGCGGCCGTGGGAGATGATGTAGTCGAGCATCTGACCGCCATTGACATACTCAAACATCATGTACCAGTGGAAGTTTGTGCGGACGACATCCTTCATGCCGCAGATGTAGGGGTGGTTCAAGAGGCTGACGATGGCGGCCTCTCTGGCGGTGCAGCACCTCCCGCCGCCTACACCAACTCGGCCACTTACGAAATGGCAGGCGAGAAGCCAACAGGCGGGAGGTCGCGACCTCGAGCGAGGACCCACGGTGAAGACGAGATTGCTGACAGTCTCCAACGAGTGGATCTGAACAACCCTCCCCCAGTTCTTCCGCCCCAGGTCGAGCAGACCAAGAAAGAAGGCGCTGCTGCCGGCCTGTTGCGTCGGTTCAGTACGAGGAAATATAGAAGTCATGATAGAGAAAAGGTGGTGGAGCCGCTGCCACCACCACCTACCCCGGCCGTTGCGATTTCGGGCCCTGCTGAGCCAACCTCTGCGCCTCCGGTTACAGCGCCGAGGAAGAGCTTCAGCATTCGACGGACGCGCGGCCGCAACGCCGGATCAGTTTCGCATCTGCCTGGAAGCGCCACCAATCAGCCTGAATTACTCTCGCCTCCTGATACTGGTAACGCTGCTACCAGGAAGCTCAAGGCACTTGGTCGCTCTACCAGTGTAAACTCTGCTGATTTCCGGAGAAGACTTAGTAGACGAGGACGGTCATCAGAAGACCCGGGAAACCCTCCCCCCACTAGCGGATCAGACAAATCCGAGCTCAGCTCGCACAAGGCTCGAACAGCCAACGATGCTGCTTCTGACGATCTTTCTTCGAGCCCACGGCATGGGCAGGCCTCGCGGGCGAAGTCTTTGGGCCATGCACGTAGGGAAAGCATCCAAGCCCGAAGGGCCAAGCGAGAACAGGCAAAGGAAGCCAATGTACCCGAAGAGACGGATGCAGAGCTTGCAGAAGCGCAAGCAGAAGCCAGTCGCAGCCCAGATGCTGTCAAGCCAGTGTTTCTCAAGGGCCTGTTCAGCGTCTCGACGACTAGCACCAAACCATTGCCAGTCATTCAGGACGACCTGATTCGCGTTCTAGACCAGCTTGGTGTCGAATGGACTGAAATCAAAGGCGGGTTCAGGTGTCGACACTCGCCTAGTATCAATATCAATTCGCCTGCATCACCACCTGGTGCAGGCCACAGGAGGAAGATTAGCTTTGGGGGCTTCATGGCTGGCGACAAAGACCGTGACGATTTCCGGGATCAGAACCGCAACCCCGGGACGCCCAAGCTACGGTCGCGGCCAGCTCCTGCAGACCGCAGCTATACGAACACGGACGAGTCTGATGGCAGCGAAGACCGTGACGAGCGACGACCGCAACGTGCAGTACCGGCTGGCGAAACGTCGACGCATGTGCAAAGCGACATGGGCTCCAACATGAATCTCGTGTTTGAGATTCTCATTGTCAAAGTGCCACTGTTGACATTGCACGGCATCCAATTTAAGAAGGTGGATGGAGGGACCTGGCAGTACAAGAACATGGCTCAAACTATTCTTTCGGAGCTGAGGCTATGATAATAATATGGGGGGGGGGAATCGGACGTGTGAGCGCGGGGAACTTTTTTTCTGGACTTGAGCAGGCAGTCGTCAGCCCTTCAACCCTTCAACTATGCACTGTAATTTTTCTTTTTTTTTTCTTTTCTTAACTTTTTTTTGATTGATGTAGAAGGATTTGGAAGCAGATTTTATGAGTATAAACTCGACGCACAACGAATTTCATTTGTCATTGTTCCTGGAGTGGTTCGAGCGGTCGGTAGCTGGCGAGATGGATTGATCTCAGATCTCATTACCCTAATATGTTGAGCCAAGCTCTCTCATTTTGCGGCGTGGTGCCCTTGCTGGACCCCTACAGTGACCCAGTCGCCCTCACCGCTGCCTCGGTAACTTGACTGCAACACTGTCACGGTGGTGCAGACAAGACATTGCAGCGTCGCCCATGGTGCACCTGATGCGCATGCGCCGTCGATCTCCGTCGAAAGCACGAGCTCCCGCAGGCGCCAAGCCGCTCGAGCCAGTGGGGTGCCTCGCGACCTCACTCTCTCGAGTGCAGCCAGAGCAGCCTCACCCACGCTTGCTTGCCCACCACGCAACCGCGAAACCGCCAGCCTATTCTTCGATCGATCTTCTCTTGCTGCCTGCACCCGCGCAACTCTTGTCCTCTCGTCGATACCCCGCAATCTCCACCAAACCACTTGGTACTCGCAGCCAATGCAACATTTCCTCGCGCATCAGCAACAGTACGGCGAGTGGGGTCAGGGCCACCACCAGCAGCCGCAACACCATGTAGCCCAGCATGGCCAGCATCAAGCGCAAGCCGCACAGTTGCATGCACAGCAACAGGCGCAGGCTGTCCAGGCCGCTGCCCAGCGCCAATACCACCAGCAGCTCGCGGCCAACAATGGCACCACTCTGCCTGGCAACAACGCCGTCCCCAGGGGCCCAGCAAACGACGTGCAGGCAGCTGACGTTGGCATGACGGACGAAAACAGGCGCGTGCTGGAATGGGTGGCCCAGCTTATGAAGCCTGCCACTCGCGAGGCTGCGCTTCTCGAGTTGAGCAAGAAGCGGGAGCAGGTCCCAGAGCTGGCTCTGATCCTCTGGCATTCGTTCGGTATGGTCCGCTGGTGCGCTTGATTGCGACGTGGTATTAACCTGCTATCCATTAGGTGTCATGGCGTCGCTCCTTCAAGAAATCATATCCGTCTACCCGCTGCTCAACCCTTCGCAGTTGACCGCTGCCGCTTCGAACCGCGTCTGCAATGCCCTCGCGCTGCTCCAATGCGTCGCCTCTCACACTGAAACCCGTGGCCTGTTCCTGAGCGGTAAGTCGTGCAGCCCACACGGAGTCCACACGGCTAATACCATGACAGCGCACATCCCGCTCTTCCTATACCCGTTCCTCAACACCACGTCCAAGTCGCGACCCTTTGAATACCTCCGTCTTACGTCTCTCGGTGTCATTGGCGCCCTCGTCAAGAACGACTCTTCAGAAGTGATCAATTTCCTCCTCACTACCGAAATCATCCCGCTTTGTCTGCGTATCATGGAGACTGGCTCGGAGCTCAGTAAGACGGTGGCCATCTTCATTGTACAGAAGATCCTGCTCGACGATATTGGTCTCGCCTACATCTGTCAGACGTACGAACGCTTCTATGCTGTGGGTACCGTGCTGAGCAACATGGTCAATCAGCTTGTCGAGCAGCAGACTGTTCGCTTGCTGAAACACGTTGTGCGTTGCTTTCTCCGGTAAGCGACTTTGATATGCATTTCTGCGTCTTCGTCTAATTGGTAAACAGCTTGAGCGACAATGCCCGCGCTCGTGAGGCGCTCCGCCAGTGCCTCCCCGAGCCCCTCCGCGATGCCACCTTCTCCTCCGTTCTGCGAGACGATGCTGCTACGAAGCGTTGCCTTGCGCAGCTCCTGATCAACCTTTCCGACAATGTCGTTGATGCCGCAAACAACCAGCAGCTCATGCACTGACATGGTGTATGGTGCGGCGGCTCGATGAGTTTTAACAATTGGCCTGGGTAAGCTCAGTCGTCTAGAGCAGCCCTTTCTCGCCTTCTGTATATCTACGGCCTCGGCCTTTAGTCCATTTGGCGCGGTGGCCCATGTGCACAAACATACCCCTGGTTTGATCTGGTTTGGCTTCTAAAAACGGTGTGGATTCGGCGTTGGGGTTTCTCGCATGGGATACCCGTAGCAACAGTGTTCCTAGCATGGTGCTACTTGTTCTTGCATTGTATTTATCTTCTTGGACTCATGGTCATGGCGAGGAGTTTTGGGCATTGCATGGCGTAGTGCACATCCATGCACGGTATCAGGACGAAAAGCGAGTGTACATTATTGAGTATCTTTGGGTTTTGGGTGTGAAGCATCCCTATCTTTGCATGCAGCTGTCTGCGTGACTGGTGATGCGACAAATGATCAGGACGGATATGTTTTGAAGGAGCGTATGGAAGCATCCACTCTTCATGTGCGTTGGTGTTACACTTTGGTATGCGTTCCAGTTGTACCGAAGCAGTCTAGCGTGATTTTGGCTAGCGCGCACATTGTCAAATCCGCTACCGCCACCAGCCGCCTCTTGTCCTCCAACAACACGCAACAGAGCCACCAAAGGAACCGATATCCTCTGGGAGACACATCCGCCAACATGTCGAAAATCTCTGTCGCCGGCGTTCGTACGAACGTTCAACAGCTCCTTGAGTACTCCAACGAGACCAAGAAGAGGAACTTCCTCGAGACGGTCGAACTCCAGATCGGCCTCAAGAACTACGACCCCCAGCGTGACAAGCGTTTCTCTGGAACCATCAAGCTGCCTACGCTTCCCCGTCCTCGTACGTGGATACCAATATAGGTGGCAGTGGCATAGACTAATAGCGGCAAACAGGCATGAGCATCTGCGTTCTCGGTGACCAGCACGACATTGACCGTGCCAAGCACCATGGTGTCGATGCCATGAGCACTGATGTGAGTAGCACGATATATGGCGTACGGGGCATGTCTGACAATTGGCGCAGGACTTGAAGAAGCTCAACAAGAACAAGAAGCTCATCAAGAAGCTCGCCAAGAAGTACGACGCCTTCGTGGCCTCGGACGCCCTCATCAAGCAGATTCCCCGTCTCCTCGGCCCCGGTCTCTCCAAGGCCGGAAAGTTCCCCACGCCCGTTTCGCACGCTGAGGACCTTGCCAACAAGATGAACGAGGTCAAGTCGACCATCAAGTTCCAGCTGAAGAAGGTTCTGTGCATGGGTGTCGCTATCGGCAACGTTGGCATGACTGAGGACGAGCTGATTGGCAACATCATGTTGGCCATCAACTACCTTGTCTCTCTGCTGAAGAAGGGATGGCAGAACGTGGGCTCCTTGACCATCAAGGCCACCATGAGCCCTCCCAAGCGTCTCTACTAGAGAGGTTGTCGTTGTTTCTGGTGGGATATGTCGTGGCGTGTTGTCGAAAGACGGCTTGCCATGTTTACGATCTTACGGAATCTCGGTGGATGAATGATGGGTCTAGCTAGCTTGAATGCATGCCTGAACCCACCACTTGACTGCTTTACCAATTTTGTGAATGTGAATGCAAATGTGAACAAGCCATGAATGTGGAGTCTCTATCCAATGCGCGTAACGAATTTGAAAATTTCCTACCGCGCTCCCAGCCATCTCTGCGCCAAGGCCTGCCCCACTGTCGCTCGCCTTCCAGCTCCACTGTCGACTGGATCGCGCCTTCCTGGCCTATCAACTCTCCCCTGCCCATTGCTGACTAACTAGCGCCCGCACGGTTCACCCCCACCGCCGCTCGCGAATAAAACCACGCCCGTCTCCGGCCCTCCTCCTGCTTCCGCATCATCAGCAGGTAAATCTACATACCTTTTTAAACCGTGGCTCCGCGAAAGCGGCTTGCTGAGAGTTATTCCATCCTTCTCCTCCATGGATAGTTCTCCGTTCCCGGCCCCGTAGAGTAAAATACTTCCGCCCGTCTTTCCTTACCAATTGCAATTATCCGTGAAAAGATGGATTGGAGTTGTGGGATGGTGTGGGACATACCTCACTTTCTTGTTTTCTGTTCTGCTTTTATGTGAGCGGAGCAGAGCAGAAGTGCAGCTTTTTTTCTTTTTGTTCTTTTCGCGTGCGGCTTGCTTGATCATGGCAAAGCTGTGTGTGATTGTGCGTGTGCTGCTTGTGAAATTTTGCGCTTTGGTTTTTTGCAAAACTTTTGAGGAGCCATGTCGAGTGTGAGCTTTCAATCGCATTTGCAATCCGCACTGTGATATAGACAACGCCGTATGCTATTGTACAAAGTGGAGATTACACGCTATGCGACAGCTATACCAATACTATGCAATGTCGTCTACCAGCTACATCACCGCCGCCGTGTCGCCCTCCACTTGTCAAACGCCTCGTCAGCCTCTTCGCTCGCGATGCCGCATCGCTCGCCCAGTATGCTCCATGTGCGCATGCGGATAATCTTCTCTACCGCCCTCTCATTGCGCATCAGCATGGCAAGGCTCTCTGTCCTCGCCTCCATGGGAAAGTAGCGCCCAGAGTATGGATCTAGCCTCTCATCCACAGTGCGCTCTCTCGCCTTTGCATCTTCTATCTGACGCAAAACACTACCCGGGTCGTCTGGATCCGGGGATGTCGCGACGCCAGCGCAGTAGTCCAGTACATCTGATCGCACCGCCCAGCTGGGAAACAGCACCTTCTCCTTGAACGCCTCGCACTGCTCTGGCTCCAGCGCCCGTGTCTGGCCCGGCACGGGCAGCTGGCGTGTGCTTGTGGATGTTGGATCGAAGCCTCGTTGTGCCGGGGTGAGCAGCGCGTTGAGGTTCTGCGTGATCGAGTCGTCGATGCTGCTGCGGGATATGCGCAGAAAGTCTGTTGTTCAGCCGGCTGGCGCATTAGTTAGTGGACTGGGAGGTGAGTGTCAAGAGGCGAAGGGAGAAAGCGCGGACCTCGCAATGCCGTTTGGTTGAAGCAGAACTGTGGCGTGAGGGTTGGCTGTGCAGACGGCTTGGACATGGTGAGGTGCGATGGACGGGGGAGAGGAGGGTCTGGGGATTTCCAGAAGAAATTCGCCAGTTTGAAAGACAATACTGTAATATGCGCAATTGTTATCGAGTGCGCTATGCTGTGCTCAAGTCGTGATGCTTCTTCTACTTGGAGATGCCCGCCTAATCCATGTTGGTGTAATGATGTCAGCATGGGCCAGGGCCTGGAGCCGGGGCCGCTCAACTTTCGCGTTGGTGGCAGGCAAGGGCGCGACGCGCTTTGGACGACGGCTGCCTGCTTGTTTAGGCTGCCTCTCCCGCTTCACCATCAGAGCATGCCACTCCGCTTCAATGCATCTTGTTGCTGCATAAAACCGCGCCTGTCTTTTGCTTTGCAGCCTTCGCTTCGTTCTTTGCAATCCTCTTCAATCGTCCTCCGCCGCAATTGCCTTCCACAGCGCTGGAGCGCAGACCACGCTCGTGCTTTCGCAGCTATGGCTCCTAAGCAGGCTACTCTGGGGTATGTAAAGTCGTCTCAGACTACGTTGGGGTGCGGCGACACCCTGTAACTGGTGGGAAATCGTATTTGCTCACCTGCTATGCAACAGAAAGTTTTTTGGGAAGCCCACTGGCGACGCAGCGAAGCAGCAATCAAAACTAGCCTTCTCCACGAAGCCCAAGCCCGCGAAGAAAGAGGCCTCGCCCTCGCCAGAAGACGTGAAGAAGGAGCAAGATGCAGAGACGGATTCGGAGGCAGAGGTCAGAGCGCCGGTCAAGGAAGACGTAGAATCTGAGGGCGATGCAATGGAAGTCGATAGTACAGCGTCTGAGACTGGGAAGAAGAGGCAGATCAAGGAGGAAGTCGAGGAGGAGTCTGAAGAAGAGCCCCCGAGTAAGCGACAGCGAAGGAAACCCTCAGTGGAAAAAGAAAAACCAAAGAAAGCCGCAAAGTCAAAGACGGAGAAGGCAGCGGCGAAGCCAAAGTCGAAAAAAGCTGCTGCTGAATCCAAGGCTTCAGAGCCGGGAGATGAGGAGGAGGCACCAGCGCGAACCAAGGCGGCAAAGGGCAAGAAGAAGAGTGAGGCTAAAAAGTCTCCTGCGCTAGCAGAAGATGAGACCGAATCGAGCAAGGAGCAAGAAGATGAGGTTGTAAGCTCAGAGGAAGAGCCTGAGGAGGTCAAGGGCAAGGCGCGGAAGCAAGTACAGACGACCCTTACGGCCAACACCAAGGACCCATACCCCGATTGGAAACCTGGCGAGCCAGTCCCGTATGCGGCGCTGTGCACAACATTCTCCAAGATCGAGATGACGACGAAACGTTTGGAGATTCTTGCTCATTGCTCGCTGTTCCTAAGACAAGTGCTGCGGTTGACTCCATCTGATATGCTGCCGACTGTCATGCTCATGGTCAATAAGCTTGCGGCCGACTATGCGGGCATCGAACTTGGTATCGGCGAGTCGTTGATCATGAAGGCAATCTCCGAGAGTACCGGGCGAAGTCTACAGCACATCAAGAGCGACCAGAACGAGATTGGAGATCTTGGTCTTGTCGCGGCGAAAAGTCGATCAAAACAACCTACCATGTTCAAACCCAAGGCACTGACAGTTGAGGGCGTGCGCAAGGGTCTTATGGGTATTGCTACTATCGAAGGCCAAGGCGCTCAGGGCCGCAAGGTTGATGGTATCAAGAAGCTGCTGTCGGCAGCAGATGCGCACAACTCTGGCAAGCACGTCGACATTGAAAAGGACAAGGGCGGACCCAGTGAGGCCAAGTTCATCGTACGGACGCTGGAGGGCAAGCTTCGATTGGGTCTTGCGGAGAAGACTGTTGTGGTCGCTGTGGCACAGGCAATGATCTTCCACGAAATGTCACTCCAGGGCAAAACACCATCAACAGAAGATTTGGGAAAGGCAGAAGCCATGCTGAAGACGGTATACAGCGAGCTTCCCAGCTACGAGGTCATCATTCCAGCCATGATTGAGCATGGCATCATGAACTTGCGCGAGAATTGCCGCCTACAGCCTGGCGTGCCACTCAAGCCTATGCTTGCCAAGCCAACAAAGTCGATAACAGAGGTTTTGGACCGCTTTGAAGGCAAGGACTTTACCTGCGAGTACAAGTACGACGGAGAGCGGGCTCAGATACACTTTGTCGCCCACGATGCACAGATGGAGCTGGCGACGGCAGCACCCAGTGCTGGCAAGAGCGACCGTGGTGTAGCCAATATCTTTTCGCGCAACTCTGAGGATCTGTCGAAGAAGTACCCTGATATTCTCGCCAAGCTACCGACTTGGGTCAAGGAAGGCACGAAGAGCTTTGTTCTGGACTGCGAGACGGTTGCCTGGGATATGGTGGAGAAGAAGGTGTTGCCTTTCCAACAGCTCATGACGCGGAAGAGAAAGGACGTCAAGGTCGAAGATGTGAAGGTCAAGGTTTGCGTTTTTGCCTTTGATCTTTTGTACCTGAACGGCGAGGTGTGTATCCTCATTCTAGTCTGTGACTGATTGCTGACATGCTTAGGCACTCGTAACTAAATCTTTCCGCGAGCGCCGCGAGCACCTCAATGAAGCCTTTGTGCCTGTTGAGGGAGAATTTGCCTTTGCCAAGTATGGCAACACCAATGAACTGGAAGAGATTCAAACACTCCTTGAAGACTCAGTAAAAGAAGGCTGTGAGGGTCTCATGGTCAAGATGTTGGACGGGCCAGAGTCTTACTACGAGCCTTCTAAGCGCTCGCAAAACTGGCTCAAGGTCAAGAAAGATTACCTCGCCGGCGTTGGCGATTCCCTCGATCTTGTCGTACTGGGAGCCTACTACGGCAAAGGCAAACGCACAAGCTGGTATGGCGCATTCCTCCTCGCCTGCTACAACCCTTCGACGGAAAAGTACGAGACAGTCTGCAACATTGGCACTGGTTTCTCCGAAGCCATCCTCGAAACTCTGCACAAGAGCCTTTCGGAAATCGTCATTGACCGCCCCAAACCTTTCTACACACATTCGACTGGCAACAAAGACCAGCCTGACGTATGGTTCGAGCCGCGCTACGTCTGGGAAGTCAAGACTGCGGATCTTACCCTGTCGCCACGCTACAAGGCTGCTGCAGCTGAAGTGGGTGGCGGTGGCAAGGGAGTCAGTCTACGCTTTCCACGCTTCATCAAGGAGAGGGACGACAAGAAGCCCGACCAAGCGAGCTCCAGCCGCATGATTGCTGACATGTATCAACGGCAGGAGAGCGTGGCTAAGAACAAGGGTCCTAGCGTTGATGATGACTTTGAGTATTGAGTTCCTCTGCAATTCTATGTAGTAGTACAAAGAAAGAAAAAACATTCTCATGAGAGAGATCAAAAATGACTATCGTGTCCTGGTGCAAATGATGCCTGCTTTCTTTTTACGCTGACCATGTCTGTAGCAAAGGATGGAGATGCAGAGACTCGTTTAGTGGTGTACGGAGGCTGGCTATCTAGCGAGAATGAGGTGTAGATGAGAAGTGAAGGCTGATCTTCTGGCACGGTGCGACGGGTGCTTGTCGCTGTCTTGTATACATTTACCATGCTGCTTAGAAATGGGTTTACTCAAAGATTGGGTAATACTTTCTAATATCATACTATCTAAACGTTTTGTTTTAATCCACATGTTCCTCTTTCGTCTAACACTTGTCTAAAACTGGTTAGGTCATGGTCGAACAGGAAGGGAGAATAAAACGAACCTTGAGGTACTGTTGGGCATACCTGGCTAAAAGCATCGGCATCGATGCACTGGATATAGCAATCGCCAACAAATCTCCCAAAGGCACTCTCCCTCGGCACACGAGGACAGGAGTAATACTCGGAATATACATTGCCACTGCCGATTCGCAGGGTGCCACAGGCTTGTTTGGTACATCCCTTTGTCCAACCAGCGATTATGTCGTGGTGATGGTCGTACTGGTCCTTGGTGCACGGTCCTTTTTTGTTTTGTGAAGTCACATCGATGAAACAACACATCATCGTGTTGTCACACAGAACCGCGAGAGGACTCAGGAGAACGAGCAGAGTCAGCCATATATTGAGCATGATGGGCTTGAGACAGATAGCGTGAACAGTGAGAATGTGGCTAGACTTTTAATGATAGGCCAGACTGATGAGCTGGCTTTGCTTCTTATACGCTATGTACTCAGGAATGAACAATCATGTTCTCTTCTACTTACTTACCGCAATGAGGGAGCAACTCGATCTCACTCACGTAAGACTTACTCATCGCAATGAGCACTAACGGCATCTTGGGCGTAAGGCGACTCGCGATCCAAATGTTGTAATAACGAAAGTTAAATATTCTGATGTTACTAGTAGCTTTTCTACACGATGCTTAGGTAAGCGCGGCTTGCATCACTCGCTGCGTAAAAGTGTAGATAGTATTCTTGGTGTCTTGTTTGATTCTTTGCAGTGATTCTTAGATACAATAGGGAGATTACATGTAGGTATAATAGCGGCTGTTGCAGTACTAAGTAACAGTGGGACTAGAATGCAAGGCAATGAAGTAGCTATACTGCATGGATTTTAGTAATTTTGAAGGGCTTAGGAAAGAGCTCTAAAATAAGCTTGTAAGAGCCCAAACACAGCCATAAGAATAGGCTTCAGAATAGGCTTAGAATAGGCTTCAAAGCGGGTTCCTCAATGGGCCTAAACATGCGCTTGCGAATGCTAAAATAAAGCTTGGAGATAAGGCTGTAGACACTGGCATAGTATAGCGGGTTAAAAATGAAATTCGATAAATAGATTAACTCTGTTTTAACTTTTGGTAGATTAGAAATACGTGCTTAGATGTCTTCCGATATTGCTGACTAAAGACGGCTTGGAGATTACGATACTAATACAGAGAGGCACGGTGAATAGTAGGTGGATTACTTATTAGTGGAAGGAGGTTTAACTTTTACCTATGCTGGTTGATATGAACCTCATATCGGATCAAGACGTGAATTCTATGACGGATGATGATATTCGTTAGGCTTACAGGCCCGATTGTATCCGTTTATTCCTCGTAGATCGACATGCTACAGAGATGCAGCGATTTTCTTACTATGCAAGGTATCTAAACACTGTCATGGACATGCTATAAAAAAGGAGTACTTACCCTGCTTCTATACACAACACATCTTGCTTTACTGCACTGCATCTATCTTTCTACTGGCACACAGTTTACCATGTATCTTTTCAATCTGTTATTCCTCCTTCTTTCGGCACTACCCAGCCTTGCAAGTCCTGATTATTGCAACCCTATCAGGGATCCAACGTGTTGGCTCCCTAGTGGTTCATGGACTCCAACAAGGGAGCTTACGTTCCATACGGATCTCCAAGATCTCATCCTAAACCCCAGAGCAAGGCAGATTCAGCATGTGAATGCAGTTATTGCTGTGACGAATTCTGGGGGGATCAGGGTCACTTTCTCGCCAAACGACGTGCCTAGTTCGGTCGACAATATACAATACCAGGTCACTATTGAAGGTGTAACCCGTCCCACGCCTCGTGTAAACTGGGACCCTCACGCAGATGGCCCGAGCCCTTCAGTGGACTTCTCGGCGGATGAAGTAGAGCGACTACTTACGCGCTCTCGAAGTGGAACACTCCTATTCAACATTGCTGTTAGGGAGGATGGTTCTCTCTAGAATTAGGGCTAGGGCTAGGGTAAATCACGAGTAACTATCAGGCAAGGGCCCAGCAGGTCAAAAAAAAATACAGCCTGGTTGGAGAAGTTCGATCGAATCAAGTTGAAACATTTCTATTGATGGTACAAATTCGTGGTATTTCTAGGGGGACCAATGAGCTGTGCGACTCGTGGGTGGACTGGAGAGAACTATTTTTTGTACCTACTTTACATATCAGATTGCATACAATAGTAACTACATACAGATCTTATGTCATGTTAATCCTCTCTCCTGTTGTTAAACTGATAGTATAATTTAATGGCTAGCATGGACGAAAAGTTGTTTGCAGTTGACATATGAAAGGAATAGCTACGACACCGTCTACTAAACAGCAGATCCTATTTTAGTAGTATGTTGGTTCTATGCGCTATGTATGTGCCGTACTTACACTTCAGGCCAGACATGAGAAGAGGCTTTTTGGCCGAGTGCTGCCTGGCTAATTTTGCTAGGGCAAGCCTCCCTGATTTTAATTTAACGGGTTAACACGTGTACTTAAGAGCTAAGCTCGCTCTTGTCAAGCAGAGCCAGCGCGACAAAGACAATCCTGGCTACAATTGCCGACATACACAATGGGACATCTTATCAGCCTGCTATCTTAGTTCTGATGCGCTATGGAAGGCTTCAGTGACGCATATGGATTTCCTATTATACGTACTATCTATGCTAATTATAAGAAAACACAGTAGGCCACTATCTAACAAACACTATGTATAAATGTACGGTATACTCCTACCAAAGTTAGAATTGACAACAGATCTGTATACTACAAGTTAAATCCTTATTGATCCAATATTCAGCAACGGCTCGTTAAGCGTATGATTACAATATTAGTTTGCGATATCCATTTCTAGTCACGTAAAAAATCCTCAAATAAGTGACTATGATGTGCTTGCGCTGAGTTGCGAACTCTGCTGCATTAGCAAGCTGGAATCACTCGTAGAAAACAATAGTAGCCGCATGACAAGAATTGTAGCATAAGAATGAGCTTTCTATAGAGCTGCCCAGGTAGCAGGGAAACTATAAGCCCTGGTGCAGAAGGGTTGAAGGAAAAATTACAATGACTTAATTGGGTAGCTAACAATTACGATCCCTGTTCCGCGCTGCTACGAGCTGTAGGAATATTCGCGAAATACGCTCAAGGATAATCGATATAATCCAGCTTGCGTAAGCACTCGTTTCCTTTTGGCCCGGCTTGACAAACATTAGGTGAGCAACATCCGCCATGTTCGTTGGCAGCTGCACCAATTGTACAACCACGAGTTACATCTAAAGATATTAGAATACTTCCATAGTGCAAATTAAGCTGTGTATACGCACGTGATAAGCAATGGTGACCGCCTCCAAAACCAGCATCTCCCCGATGATTGCCGGTCTCTCCGCGTTCAACTAGTTGATAATCATGTGATAAATCTGCTGGTTCTGCTAGGCAAACTATTAACAAACCTCTCAAGATAGCACCACACTAGACCTACGGATAGCAGCCCCTGCAACCACTGAAAGAAATGTAAGGAAGATATCAAACTTCATGACTTATAGGGAGGGGTTTACTGTGTGTAACTTTCAAGTAAATTAAAATAGATGAGATGGATTTTTTTAGGATGGAGAGGCAATCGTAATAAATACTTCTGATTTGTGAATGTACAGGTCTGATTATGCAATCTGTTTGATTACGGCTGACTAGTCTGACTCAACTTTCTCTGCTGTACGGAGGTGCCTTTCAAAAGTATTGTCTGCCAAGAATAATCTAACTAAAGTGCGGCCGCCTTAGCTGAGGCTTGTCTCTCCCCTCTATGTACTTATTACCACCTTATAGCTTAATCATCTTTTAAATATATATAAGAATTCGCTTAATCTAAGCTTAGATCTTAAGTTGTAAGAGATCTCTCTAGCAGTTCTGCTAGACTCTAACTGCCTTAGCCCTTAACTATAGAGCTTCTTTCTTTGTAGTCTCTCTTTTTATATAGAGCTAGCATAGCTTAATGTAGTTATAGTCTAGCAAGTTTCTACACTAAAGTAGTCTCTTAACGTCGTACAGGCGATAGATCACACCCTAATAGTGGTGGGCGTGGCTAGGTGCCTTATCCTCTATTACAATAGTCTGAGGTCTATCTTAGAGGCACTCTTTAGCAAAAGGAATTAGCTTTAGAATTAGAACGCAGGCCTAATATCTCTACTAGTCTATACCACCTCTAGACTTACGCACTAGCTTACCTGTCTTCTCTGTCTATCTCTATTAAGGCTTCCTGCCACGCTTATTGCGTAGCCCTGTCCTTCTTATAGACTCTAACAGCTCCCATTCCTCTCGCTGTAGAGGCTCAAGCTTAGCGTTTAGCTGCTTAATCTAACGAGTAGCATCCTCTCTCTCTGCCTTCGTCTCTAGCTAGTAGATATAGCATAGACCTTTCTTGTTATACGAGAAGCAGCCCTAGAATATAAACTTAGAGTATCCCTTCCACCTCTTATAGATGCAGCTCTTGACTACCCTCTCGTCTGCCTTTCTCTAGACTCTATAGCCCCCACGTTAGTGGTTAATCACCACTAACGTCTCGTCTGTCTAGATAACATTCTTCTAGTCCTCTAACGTCTAGTTCTTATGCTCTAATGCCCACTTAAGACAAGCACTCCTTATCTCCTATGTTAACCTAGGCTTCCTTGTTAGCTTAGTCTTTCTGTATCCTGCTGCTCTTAACACCCTCTAGATAGTAGAGGCAGAGATTTCGACTCCTTAGAGACTGAGCCCACCAGCAAGGTTAGCATAGCTCTTCTCTCGTCTATATCTATCGTGTCGTACTTATTGCAATATCTACTCCTTCACCTCTACCTGCTTAGCAGGCTTACTAGGCTTTAGAGCATCCTGAACGTGGTGTAGAAGGATCTTAATAGGAAAGTTGTTTAGCTTAAAGCCTACAGCAATAGCTCTACTATAGATACAATCTATAGTATGAGGATGAACGCTAGTTAGCGTAGAGACTTATAAGGTATTCTTGCTAATAGGAGGTGATTTTAACGCAATTACTAAGGTACGGGTATATATATCAATATAAGGAGCTATAGTTAAAGAATAACTACATAGTAGTAGGCAGACTAATTAGATAGCCCCTTAACTCTAAGGTGGGAGTTGCGCCAAGAAGAGTTGTGCCAAAGCGCTGAGATTAGCGTCAGACAATACTTTAGAAAGGCACCTCCGTACACGGATTGTAATTTTAATTAGAGTTACTAGTTAGATTCAAATTCTCAACGACATAGAAAAGCTTTTGTAGAACAGCCTCTTTCCTCGCCTCCCTGGTTTTCCTCGAGGCTAAATTCCTTCCCGTTACGCTTCAGTATCTCGTCTAGACTGATAACTTTAATTTAAAAATAGAGCCGCAAACGGCGTCGTGTTTAGTAAAAGGAAAGCTTTAGAACACGTATTATAGATTTTGTCATCTTTATATAGCGCTAACAGAATATCTCTTACGTATTACTTATATAAGACTTATATAATTTATTATATCTTTGCACAGAACTCATATTATAAGGGTTTTAATCGCCGTGATAGCAACTTCGGTTCGCGGAAGAAACCCTATATTGTGTATTTCCAAAATTTTAATCCAGGATGTAGCTCTAGCTACCTTTCGAAAAACCCCTTTTCAAGAGATCCAGTACGTTGTGACGGCACAATACAAATACTTGAACAAGTAACAAAGGTAGTAGAAATAGATGTATAGAACTGTAATAATTGTAGTGTTAACCACTATCAGTAGGCTCAGTAGAGGTCGGCCGTTAAGGCGCTATACCTTAGCATCTTTCAATTCCCAATGCAATATTTTAGAACCTTCTTTCTGATATATGGTCTTTTGTTAGTCTAGATACATGATTGTAGGACAGTGCTCATAGCAACAGTGGTAGATAGAACAAATACTAGGATGGTTCACAAACCGAATTGCTAACGAACACTGTCAGCGACAGATAGAATCATTTATTAGTGCTGTGGTACTAACAGGGTAAGATCTTAGCCTCTCGTACCCTTGTGGTTGTCACAAGTACCGGCTTTGAGTGCGCTGCAGTAGTCTACCCTGAGTTAATCTCGACACCTTCACTACGTACAACAAGGCTGATTAATAAACGTCTAATATTACTAGCCTCTGAATATACACCGCATTCGAATATGCTTAATGCTGCAGGTTTCATGCATAATCTTCAGGGTAATGATAAATTAACAGGAAGAGTAGCTAGGCATTTTAAGGTGCAAAACACTGGCAATACCAAAAAATGGCGAAGAGTCATTCTAGGGGATCTTATGTTGATATCGCTCTTTGCATTTAGATCTCAAAGTGCGAAGATGCAGAGTTAGCTCTTGTCGAGCGAACAGGAATTCAAAATTAATGGTAGGGGAAAGACCGTCATTTTCCTCTAAAGGCAATGCAATGCTCCACCATTAGATGAGTTCAACACCACCAGACAGTTGTAACTGCTGGATTGGGGAGAATGGAGTTTCACAAGAGTATTTAGATATTGCACATAGTACCCCGACTGGCTTGGTCTATTGGCCCCTCTTCCTATCTCACATCAAAGTGATCTTCGCTACCTGCTGCCTTCGGGTATACCGAGCCTCAGTATGTAGATGTGGCAAAAGCATACTGGACACGTCCAGTAAGACCAACTGGCGCTATGGACTGATTGGTGCCCAAAACGAACCCTACGTAAGAATACCGGTTTCTTTTTTATCGATTCCTCCGAATTCAGGCATGATGAGAGTTGCCAGCCGCTATGATTGGGTTGTGGTTGTGTATCATGCAGGAGCATGTCGCTTCACCATGTTCGGATGATGACCTGCAGCAGCTGAACTAGCTCATGCGGACTATGTTGAATTAGGTCAAGCAGCTTCCGCCCAACACTAACAGTAAGCTTTCGCACGATTTAAAGCGCAATATGGTCTCATTTGGTATACCTTTGATCTTTTCGTCCCCTCTTATACATCACAAAAAACCGTTGTGATATTCATTCACACCAAGATGCCAGTAAATTCAGGAAGACACGCGAGTTCCAGGAAGAGACTTCCTCCTGAAGGCCGCCCTGTACAGCAAACCCGCCCCAGCTCACAGAAAGGAAAATTCAAAGTGTGGCTGGGTAATACGAAGCGCGAGAGACATGAACCATCCGAATCCGATGTAGAAGTAGATTTGAGGGATGCCCAAGAGTTGGAAAGCTGTATCGGGTCCTTGTGGAAGGGTGAGCGTTTACCTAGGAAGCTCAGCCTATTTTGTATCAAAGCCAAGGATGTTGGAATGTCTCTCGACCGAGACCAGAAACGGGCTCTTCTAAAAGCACTTGCGAACACGGAAATATACCCCAAAAAAGAGATGCATTTGAGTATTCGAACAGTCAAGTCAGAGACGGGGGGTGAGCACGAGGGGATTGATAAAAAGGCGGAACTCTCCTATGCTGCAATACTCATTATCGATCTTGCATTGAGAGACGAGCAGGATATTGATACTCGTGATCTTTTTGCTGAGATGGTTGGATGTGCTACGCCAGACACCATTCTTGAGCTGTCATTTGTCCTTCGCTATCCTTTCATCACGTTGACAGAGCTGCCTACTCTGATTCACTGCACTGTCAGACAGTACGTATGCACGAGCTGCAATGTTGTTACTTCACTCGGACTATTCACGAATCCGCCATGAACTAATAGACTCTCTAAAAAAGAGAAGATAGGGGAGTTGAATATGCTGCATCGGATCATCAAAGAATATCCGCTGACCTGCGGCCTTATTTCTAGCATAGCCCGGATTGACAAGAACGATCGCGCGAAACAGCCAGTAAAGCTAGCTATAGAGACAGCTACTGCTATTGCAACCACGCTAGAGCATGCCGAGGAACTGCAGCCACAGAAGCTAAGGGCCGATAGATCGCTTTGGTCTGGAAAATACGATCGAGTTGGGAGGGAGAAAGCTTTGGTATCATCGTGTAAACGTGCACTCGATGACTTGCTGTTCGGGACTCTAAGGCGGGCAAAATATCTCCAGGAGAACTACTACGCCGACGATGACGACGCTGCAAGACAGAATCCTGTGCAGACAGACGAGAAAAACAAAGAGAAGGAAAGTAAAGAGGATCGGCTGTACAGGTATAGCCGGGACTTGGGCTGCCATGCAGGCTTATTGCTTGCTGGAATCCAAGCCTACTTCCTGCGGTCGAAAGAAAATGACGAGGACATGGAGATCAAATGCGATCTGCTCATTGACGTTATGTCTGGCTTTCTCAACGGAGTCCCCACTGTCGGTTTTGTGTTTGGGCCAGCCGGCAGCGTTGCCAAAACACTGTTTCATAAGTTTTCTTCAGAGAAGAAGAAGAAGAGGCGAGAGCAGGTCAGTCAGGGCATCAAGGAATATTTCGACGAGAGCGTGTGGGCGCCAATCTTCTTCGACGACGAGTTCTTTCTTGAGGATGCACACGGGACGGCGCTGATTGCACCTGAGAAAGTGGAATGGGCCGTCTTTTCTAAATGGTACGAGCAGATTATCAGGTGGAACCAAGCGTTTGTGAACTGGCACTAGATGCATACCTCCAAGGAAGGTATTCACATGGGCTTTTCTTTACTGCGACGACATGAACCATGAACACTCTTCTGAGCGACCCTGATACTTTTAAATTGTTCCCGTTAAGCCGACTATAACTTAGCTATATTTGCTGGTAAGCGTAATCAATGTCTGCATAAAGAAATCAAAAGTACTACGTAGTAAGCTCTTTACAAATATTACGACATGAGCCGATGACAGGGCCGCGAAGGGGTGCAGCGTCAGCAGTGACCCTGTTCATGCTATTAGAGTTGTTCGAGCCGTTCCGTTATGCTGGCTCTCCTAGTTCTCCTAGCTCCTCACGTTCTTCGATCCATTCTAGTGCTGATTTAATGTATAGTATACAGATAGGTAGCTGGCTTGAAAGAGGGCTTCCAAATATCTAGGTATCCCTTTATCCAATAGCTAGGATATATCTCGCCTTAGTCACTGTAGCAAACCATTTCTAATGCACACATTGCGCGCACGGAGACGGTCATCGGGGGGTTTTTCATTTCCGGTGCCAAACCACGCGGTGTCTCTCGGTATTACTGCATACTTGACTAACCACATGATCTATCGAGGTAGCACGCCCCCCGCCCCCCTATCTTAAGAGATGATGTCTCACTACTCTGCCTAATACATTCAAGATGAACGATCGTTCCGTGCCAGAAGCGTGCTCTGCCGTCCCCCGCTTTTTTAAGTTCGGCTGTCGTCGGAGATAATTACACAGTAAGCTGTGACGTAGTTTCACAGGTAGGAGCAAATATATCGATATGGTATGAATTAAGAGGAATCCTTGAGGTTTGTCCCAAAGTTCAGGCGGAGACTATATACTCTATGTAGAGTCCTGTAGCTCTCTTAAACTGAGGGGTCTTGGATGGGGGCCCGAGGGTTGTTTTCTTAGGTCCTTTGGCAGAGTATCACGACAAAAGCAGCGTCGAGAAAGCCCTTGAAATTTACTTTAGGAAGAGTTTATTCTACGCTAGTCTTGATACGGTTAGGATCAGTCATACGTGAAGGAGTATTCTTGGTGCTATGAGATAAACACAAGCCTCACCGTGGACAAGTGAACTCAAAGCGGGAAGTCTATATAATATGCACTGCTGTTATCCTTGATTACACATTCTCTATCTTCCCATCGACACATTGTTAACAACTTTACCATCATTTGCTACAAACAAGCCCCTTGTTTGCCTCTCTCAAAGATGCGTTTCACTGCTTTTCACCTTATCCTTGCTCTTGCTGGAGTCTCTCGCGCGTCGTATCGCGAACCAATAACAAAGCCTGATATAGGGTCCTCCCATGCTTTCGGCTGCGATATCACTGGATATTGTAACTGCATGGCGGGTTGCGGATCGCGGTGCCTGCCGATTTGCAAGATAGAAAATTGTGGAGATACGTACCCACCATTGGATCCATCAAATCCATCTAAAACGCGCCCGTTTCCACCAGACTGCTCATACGGACACGAGCGCTGATGTGGAGTCTGAGTTGGCGACAATTTGAGGCTAGAGTGCAATACGGCTACCACCTAGAAGGCCCTCTTTCATAGTATCCCAAGGTGGCTTTAGCTATATGCTTGTCTTTGCACGCATCCATACAAATACATTTTAGGAGTTGCTGTCTCTTGATTGGTTCCTAGACTGATAACATCTGAAGTCCTTGTAGCTACTTTATGCTAAATCAGTGTTAGCTTAAAATACTACAGTACACACTCTGAAGAAGCTGTTTTCTATCTATATGAAAGCAGATTTGTTAGGAATTAAAATGTTGGAAGAGGAGTTATCGAGATTTGACAGGTGCGAACTTATCGGGTTCAATAATGTGCCCCAACCCCAGTCCGCCGCTGGGCCCAGGAATGAATCATGTCTCCTAGTGGCTAGATGCTCTCGCCTCTCAAAACTAGTTAGATGGTGTGCAATACCTCGGCTGCCTCATGCTATAGGATGCCAAGACTCGAGGGAGTAAAATGTCGAAACGTCGATCCGGCATCGCTAGCACTTACTCTTTTGCGAAACAGACTTTTTCTTTTTTCTGCATTTGGCACAAGCGAGAATCTTGTTTTTGCCCCCAACTTTACACTTACAATGACATTCTTTGCCATGTCTCTTCGGCGCGCAAGGCCGTTGATGCTATTGCTGACCCAACGCCACTGGCTGTACAGCAATCACATAGGTGTACTTGTACTGGTAAAGTGCACCTGTTGTCTCGCTCCGGATTTCCCGTTTCGGCTAGCAGGGCAAGGCGTGGCTGGCCACCAGCCGCAAGTTCTGATTGGCAGGGTACGGGAAGCGAACAACACCGCCACAGGATTTCCTCCACACCGTTCCTGCTTCGCCGCCAAACTCAAAGTGGTGCTACGGCTGTCTCGGCGCGTTAGAAAAGGCGGATGTGCACTACAGTGACAGATCTCGATGGCAACTCCGCGGAAGGCATGCCGAGCATGGTGGATCGGGTATGTTATGCTTTTTTTACGCAATGCTTCCGTCTAGTGTTGGTATCTCCGGATGCTCGCTGTCGCCTGGGCCAATCAGGGTTCGGACGGGACGACGATGCAATGCGACAAGTGGAATGCGTCCTCGTACACCTACAGCCTACGGGTTTGCGTACCACACCGCACGAGCGGAAGCCCATGTTCCAAGTTTCCAAGTAGGCGCCGCGGACCCCGCATTGGAGCCGAAGTCGTGTCTTCTCCATGGCTTGCAACGGGCTGATGCTGGAGAGGAGAATGTCGCTGCCCGTCATATGGCAATCATTATATGCTCGGCTAACACGCATCAAATCATTGTTTTTTCATACTACCTACAGGTAGCGCACTCCCTGCCGGATTCCTGGGTCGACTGGTCTCATCAAAACCTGTTGGGTACACAGCAAGCGTGTCAACAGCAACGCGGACATGTCAATTCGACGACAGCAAACGGCAACAATAACGCCTTCTCTCCACTGTGGCAACGGCTCCACTTGGCCAATACGGGAGGGCGGGTGAGTTAGCCATGGACGTATGCAGGGCGGCCATGAAACGCATGTCTACATGCGATGATGGGATTCCGCGCGTTTAACTTTCCCATCTCCGCCCAATCGGGCCTAGCGGGTGCATTAGCCGTCGGGGCTCTAGGCAAGATGTGACTACGGGCAGGGTGAGTGGCAAAGACAACTGTTGTGACCATGGTGATTGGCGGGTAGCTGGCCGGCTTGTCTACACACAGAATCGGTGCGCGCGCATGCACGCCGCTGCGAGGGCCAGCGAGAAAACGGGGGCGAATCCAGCAATTCGAAACGAAACCATATCAGGGCCGTGTCTCGCCAGCCGAGCTCGTCGGGCAACAATATCATCTGACAGGGCAAACACTCAAATGTCATCCTCGCCCGAGCCCATCCACTGCCACAGCCAGAGCTGCGGTGATTTTTTTCCTCTTCTCTACCGTCGGGCCACTGTCTTTGCCTCATGTTCATATTTGGAGTCAGTCGCATCCGCGGGTTTCTGTCCCTGCCGTTGTGTTCGCATATAGGCTCTGCCGGGCCCTCTTCGACCATTCCTTCTTCTGGCCAGATACCCAGCTCAGTCCCCTTGAGCTAACAAGCGTTTTCTTCAGTCATCATCACAGTCTGTGGCTTGTGGCATGCAATCACAACAGTCGATTCCAGTTCCTGTAGGCGAAAGTGCTGCGGCCCGACCTCTTCGACCTCTTCTCCCCGCATTTGCTCCCAGGACCGAACCTCGCCCCAAACAGTCCAAGCGATCCCGCGTCTCCCTAGCCTGTGCAGCTTGCAGGGCTCGCAAAACCAAGGTATTGGCTTTGGTCACTTTATTCACCACCACAGCGGCAGAGAAACATGGTCTAATGATTTTTTTCTCTTCTAGTGCAATGGTGACCGTCCTCGCTGCAGTGAATGTGCGTCTCGCGACAGCCGCTGCCAGTACAAGGAGACTGAAATCACCCAAACGAAGCGAAGGCACCACGACCTGGAGCAGCTGTTCGAGCTGCTCAAGTCGCTGCCGTACGAAGATGCCGCCGAGACGCTGGGCAGAATCCGGGCCGGCGTAGAACCACGCGACATTGTTGAGACAATCACCCATGGCAGCATGCTCATGCAGTTTGCCTCGAAATTCAGGGACACGAAAACCGGCACCAGTTCCAGTATAGACAAGAGCGAGGCCTCCAGCGGCAGTGAGAGCGGCAATGGCATGGAAATCGAAGAGACCGAAAGTGGCACCGCGAGCAGGAGTAGCGAGGAGCCCAAACACTCTCTAGACGCCGCTCAGCGCACAAGGACACATGAAAAAAGCACCGCAATCCCGCTCGACCGCATCTTGATTTCCGATCCAGAAGACGACTGAGTCTTTTTTTTTGTCGCAGCATCATCCCCAACCCGGAGTAAAAATTCGCGGAGAATCGGAGTTTTATGTTTTTTTTTGAGAGGCTACTTTGAGTGGGAGATACTCAAGTCGAGTTGTATCCAGTATTACACATACAAAAGAAGATTGACGCATTTTCCCAACCTACACACACTCTTGAAAAAGGCACCACCACCAAAATCCGATCGTTGTTACCAATCGCCCTGCAAAGTCGTGATGCGAGGCGGCAATACAACTACTAGTTATTCCCGAACAAGTATTCTCGCAGCTGTAACCAGACACGTGTTCGAGTTTCAATTACCGAGTCCTCCAAATAATCTGCAAACCAACCCTTCCCCGGTAGCTTATTCTCCCAATCCGCATCTGTCCACCCCCACACGTCGTCTTCAAACTGCACGTTCAACTGAATGAAGTCACATAAGCACCGTATGTTGACTTCAAAGCCGTTTGCCCTCAGCCCTTTGTACATGCGTACGACGAGTGATGATATATCGGGGAGAGCACTGTCAGAACAATCACTCTCGTCGAATATTTCCAAAGTAACGAGCCTGGGTCCAACATAGAGATCCGAGGTAATCTCATCAGCAGTAATAATGCGGTTTGTAGCCGGAATACCGATAAATGCCGTGGCATAGCCATTGAGCTTAGCATAAAACTCCGATCGCTTGCCAATATTCGAACCCCTAGTGGACGCCATGCTGTTCTGCATCTCTTCCAGTGACTCTGGCTCGAACATGTAGTCGGCGTTGAACTGGATGCTGATGTTCAAATTGCGCGTCAGCTCTTCCATTGTCATGCCAACACCAAACACGTCTTTCGTGACGAAATCCAGTATGGATAAATCGTTAATTGTACATTGATCGTCAGGAAGATTACCTGAGTCATCTGGCCGCTGATCCCTGCCGACAACATCCCTGAAACACTCGAGGATTTCTCGGGCTGCTACCGGTCCCATAAAGGCCTTGTCAACAAAGTACGGTGGCCTCTCGATCGTTTTAGGTGAGTCGAGCCAGGGCGAGTTGCTCACGTCTTCGCTCTTGTAGAACCACGCATCGTCAAAGGCACCCCAATGCTCCAGAAGCGCGGCGTTGGGATCGTTATCCGGTTCAAAGTCCCAGAGGTACATGTAGATTGCGTCTCGGAGTTCGCGCGGTAGTTTGAGGATGCGTGCTATGAGAGCCGTGTTGGCGTCGCGCATGTAGTTGAGAATGGCCGCATGTAACTTATCCGCCCAGTCATGGTGGCAACTCAGTACCTCTGAGTGCGGGGTTTCGGGTTTTAGTCTAGACAGGGCATGCTTGCGCTCTAGAATGGTTCTGCTCACGGGGTTAGTCGAGAAGGGGTAGGTTCGGATACAATGCTCACTGTACAAGCTGCTGTTCTGCGTGCTCTTGCGCATGATCTGATATGGAAGACATTATGTGATTTTAGCGGATGCTTGAACTTTGATCATTCCTTCATCAGCATCCAGGGGAAGGTTGTTGGAGTGAACAACGAGATGATAAACAAATGTTGGTTTGTAAAGTGGCATCAAAATAGAAGCCGCTTTAGCTGTTAATTGATGCTCCCATATATGAGATTAAATAGCAATTGCAATAGCAGATGCAGGAACAGCTGTAGTATTAGGCAGCCGCGGTGGTGGTGGTGAGAAGCCTTGGTGGTGGGCAGCCGGCGCGGAAGTGGTGAGAAGTCGCGGTGGGGGCAGGCTACTAAAGTAGACTAGTGTATATATTACGCGATGCTCACGCGCCAAAAGCCAATCGGATGAGACCTTAATTCAGCTAGTGAGTGTTGCGTTCTTTGGACGCGTTGCAAGCTGTAGATGTGATGTGATGTCCCTACTTAAAACCTCCCGCGGAGCATGGCTGCATGCTGTAGGGAATGACCAACTCGACTATAATGTTCAGCTAAAGCTGCAACAACTATTTACATGCAAAGCACCTGTTCTGCGCCATAGATGCTTGTCACTACCTTCACATATTTGAAATTGATTTCGCATAAAAACAGCTTACCTCAGGGTAGCCAACCTGAACACTGGGCATGATCACTGCTGGCTTGCTTGTCAATTGTTGTCCAAATCCAATGCATAGCCAGGTAAGGTGTCTTCACAAGGTGTTGGCATGCGTTGCCCCTCATCGTGCCCACCTAGGGTGAAACAAAAAACAACTCCAGCACCCTGCCTCTTCCTGATCGAGGTCCGGGCCGAACTGGGAGCAAAAAAAAAGTAATGTCGCAAATTTGGCGGTACTGGGAACTGTAGACATGTTAGATGTCTCAGGACTGCCATAATATTTTGTGGTAAAACGTACTCGAACCCAGGCTGGCGCGGATCTGGATCGGGACACATAGTGTCCGCCAGCCACAACGCGACGTCATACCACTAGACCATACCACCTTATGGTGATTTTGATGGCGAAAATTGGGGTAGCAGTGTAAATATTGCAAGAAATATTGATGTTGCGGCGCTGCCACAGGTCGGGTTGTACACTCCACCCGCTTCATGGTTAGCGGGGTAATGAGTTTTGCGCCCGCCCTAGCCAATTTCGGGTCTATAGATTCAGCAGAGCTCTGGGAAACAAGTCTCCAGTATATGCATTGATTGGATCAACCTTGAAGTTTCGACTATTGATGTCTTTGACAGAGGCATGATCGATGAGGAGGACTAGCCCTTTTCGATTGGAATGCGCGAGAGACCGACCAAATTCACAGGTCATCACTGTATATGCAAGATCGCTTATCTAGGGCTTTGATTCCCTACGACAGGTTGTCATTGATAGGTATCCAGCAAACTGCTGTCACCGCAAACCTATGCAGCACGTATTTTCCGACTTGTCCCGAATAAAATTCTGTACACTTGCATGCATGCTCTCACGAACATGGCGCAAAACGATGCTTGTGGTGATATTGTTTTATTCCAACAGTGGCAGTGTCGGGGCTGAGATTTGGCGGCGGTGGCTGTTCCGATTTGATTCCGCTTTTGCCGATAGTTAGTTGGGAAACTTTTGGACGCGCCAGCAACGCTGCAACCGCCATCGCAGCCAACACCACCATGGCCGGACCGGACGCGCAGGCCTCGCCTGCTGGCGGGGCATCAACCGGGTCTGGAAAGCCCCCCAGGCCCCCGAATCCCGTCTGGCGGATGATGGGTACTTTTTTCATCTGCCTGGTGCGACTTCGCAACTGACAAGCCTAGGTCTGCCCAACTTCCGCTTCAAGCTACCGTCGCGCAATTGGATGATCTTCCTTTCCATTACTGGATCATGGACTGCCGCCGTCATGTACGATCGCCGCCAGAAAAGGCGCATACAAAAGAAGTGGGCAACCGTCGTAGAACACATTGCCCACGAACCGCTCGACCCACATCAGCTGCCCCGCAAGCTCACTATATACCTCTCTGCGCCGCCGATGGATGGCCTGGTCCCCGCTCGCGATCACTTCCATCAATATGTCAAGCCTATTCTTGTCGCAGCAGCGCTAGATTGGGATGCGATTGAGGGACGAAGAGAAGGAGATGTCAGAGCCGGTTTGGCAGAGCGGATACGGAAGCTGAGAAGGAGGAAGGGAGAGGCGACTGCTGAGCCGATGGAGCTAGGTCTCGCAGAGGAGCTGGAAGGCCTCAGGCAAAGAGCAGGCGTTAGTGAGTGGGGTGGCCCAGGCGGGGATATCATCATCGGAAGACACACATGGAAAGAATATGTTCGAGGGTTACATGAGGGCTGGCTTGGTCCGTTGGATGCTCCGCCAGTGCCAGAACCAGCGAGTGAATCTATCAGCGCTGGTACTACGCCTGCTCCAGCCGATGACGCATCTCCTACCGCAACCGCCGACTCCCCCAAACCAGAAGACGCGGAAAAGCCAAAGGAAGAGGAAGAGAAGAAGCCCAAAAAGAACAAACAGCCGCCGCCTTTTATTGCGGCATCCGAATACCAGAACGCCATACTCTCACCGAATTGCCCACAAGCTCTCGGTCCTTCGGCAGTCATTCCGTTCCCACATCTTCTCGGCTTCTTCAACTTTCCAATTCGCATGTACCGCTTTTTGAACCAGCGAAAGGTGGCGGATGCTATTGGCAGAGAGACTGCAGCTGCAGTTCTCGGTGCGTACCGACCTTTTGAGACTACAAGTGAAGGATCAGAAATGGACGAGCAGTCAGAACAGCAACAGTTGCTTGCCCACGAAGAGCCAGACTGGCATAAGAGTGCGCGAAAGCGTGAAGAAGGCGAGACAAAGGAGAGGGTCTGGCTAGACGAAATGGTGCTTGACCCGCGGATCGCGGGGCGCATGAGACGCTTCGCATTGGACGCCGAGGTTGAAGAGCGCGCGAAGACGATGCCCATCCCAGCAGGAAAGTCTCTGCTCAGCTCTCTTTGGACAAAGGAAAAGCCCAAGGGTGCTTGGGAAGGACTGAGTGACGAGTAAGCGCTCGTAGATTCCACCCTCTCCCCTTCTATCTTGCTTTGTATAGCAGTGGGATCTGTAAAAGTAGACCTGTACCATGATAGCATCAGCGGCGTGAATGATACCATGTGACCTTGAATATAATTCGCCTTGTTCAAAACGTGTCACCTGTCCCCAGGCCGTCATTAGGACGTGAGATAGCGCTTGGCATTGGCTAGCTGCCCCGCCAATAGCCCGAAGGAAGCTTCGAGTCGATATACTTTACTTAGTACCACATCTGCAACCAGCGAGTATCTCTGTACCGCCCGCGCGTGTTCCAGGACATACCACCAGGGCAAAATAGTGCACTTAACGCATTAGCCAGCTTGCGACGCGTTTCCAGACAGCACACACAACGCCGTCATGGTAACGTGCCCCACACCATGCAAGTAAGCCACGACTGACAACCACAGGCTTTCCAATCGAAGAAGCGCCTTGCGGTGGCGATTCTCGATTTCCTGCAGACGTCGCAAAAGGACGGCTCGGTCGCTCCCGACGATGCTGAGCAACTCGAGGTTGCTGCCAACTGCATCAGCGAGGCCTTCAAGGTCGATCTCGCCGACGAGGCGGCGAAGAAGGACGCAATTGGCGACCAGAACCTGCTCGCGATTTACAACGTCTACGAGAAGCTCAAGGGAAAGACGACTGCTACAACCGAAGGAGGCTCATCTGCAAAGGAAGCTCGTCCAGCAACGCCGCAGACACCTGCTGCCAATGCATCAGGCCCCGGAGGACCCAACAAGGACGAAGCCGAGAGGCTAAAGGGCCTGGGTAACGAGGCGATGAAGAAGAAGGACTACGAATCGGCCGTCAAGCACTACACTGCTGCCCTCGAACTCATACCGCTCAACCCCATCTACCTCTCCAACCGCGCCGCCGCATACTCGGGTCAGGGCAAGCATGAGCTAGCCAAGGAGGACGCTGAGATGGCCGTCGCTGCCGACCCCAACTACTCCAAGGCATGGTCACGTCTCGGTCTTGCAAAGTTTGTGCTTGGCGATGCAAAGGGCGCCATGGAGGCATACAAGGCCGGTATGGACGCAGAGGGTGGCGGCTCGGAAGTCATGCGCAGGGGATACGAGACGGCCAAGAAGAAGGTGGAAGAAGAGGGCGGTGATGTCGGCGCTGCTGATGCGACTCGCGGAGTCGGTGGTGGTATGCCCGACCTCTCCTCGCTGGCCGGTATGCTTGGTGGAGGTGGAGGCGGCGGTATGCCCGATCTCGCGGGTCTTATGCAGAACCCGATGATGAGGCAAATGGCGCAAAACCTTATGAGCAACCCAGACATGATGAGCAACCTCATGAACAACCCAAGAATAGCAGAGATGGCTCAACAGTTTGGTGGTGGCGGTGGACGAGGCGGCGGCGGTGGTGGTAGTGGTGGCGGCATGCCCAACCTCCAGGAGCTCATGAACGATCCAAGCCTGGCTGAGATGTAAGTCGACCAAACAAGCATAATTATGACTGCAGCTAACGAAAACCAGGGCCCGCAACTTCATGGGTGGAGGTGCTGGTGCTGGTGCTGGCCGAGGAGCAGGAGGCGCCTCGCAATAAACCACCAGCCCGTATTAGATTCGCGGTAGCAACATTGGCGTAGAGCATACATGAGGAGGAAAATAATGATACCATGTTCACTTGCACCTGCAAATTCCTATTGCCTACTCAAAGGCCACTACTTTTGTCACTTGTACCCACCACCTAGACGCGTTCCCGGGGCGCGTTCGCAGGCAGAGCCTCAAAGGACTTTGTTTGTGTGGCAAGCTGACAGGCCCAACTCCGCTTCTCGAATCCGAGCATACCGCCTCCTCCAGCGTCCTTTTTTGCTGCTTTAAGAAACAAAAAGAAAGACGTCAACCATAGGTCGTGCTTCCATCGCCTCAGCACTTGATTTGCCCTTGCGCATCTCTCCCTCAGTCCAACTTCAAACCCCACAGCCCATCACCCAGATAATGCCCGGCCTCACACGCCTGCCCCTTCTTAACCTTCTTCATCTCATCCGTGCCCATCTTAAGCACCCCAACCATACACGCCGTCTCCTTGCCCTCCGCCTCAATCACAACGACAGCACCCTCCTTGAGCTCCTCCTCGCCATACCGCTCCTTATCCTCGTCGCTGAGTTCTGGCCCCGGCAAGCGGCCGCCCGGCGACGTGAGGCCCGGCGCCATGAGCGTGGCTCCCGAGAGCACGAAGCGGATTGCGCCGCGGTCGATGCGCAGCCGGTTGAATGCAAACGGGTACTTGTGCACGAGCGTCAGGTGCGGCAGCAGCGCATCGTCCATGTGCTGGAAGAACAGCGGCGTCGAGTTGAGCGTGTACAGCGATACGCGGTCTGGTCTGCATTTCCCATCCATCCTCTCGTGTTAGCATCTCCCCTTGTCTCCGTAGCACGGCGCCCGTGTGCTTGCGTAGCAGTGAAATGGGGGAGCACCGTACAGCTTGACGAGATCCAATTGCTCCTTCTTGGGCAGTATGTCTTCAATGTAGGGTTCCAGCTTGGGATATTCCTCGAGCACCTTGGACCGGATGCCGCGTTGCGCGCTGGATTTTACTTTGGATTTCGCGCCCGATGTTATGCTGTGCTTGTTGTTAGGTCTGGTTGGTGTTTTGCGCAGCCACGTGGGGTATGAAGGCTCTCTCTTACTCTTTCTTGAACATGGTGACGGTTTGGAGCGCAGGTTGTGGGGGTATTAGGGTGTGCTTGCGGGTGTTGAGACTTGCTGTTGTTCATGTGTATGCCCCGCGGTGCCCCTCATTGTACGCGCTAGTGGGTTGTCCAGGGCTCGCGCGCTCGACCCTTGTTTGATCGCCACGCCTTTTCGGGAAGCATTCATAATTCTGCTGTGCTCAAGTTCATAAGTCCTTGAGGATTTGAGAAGAGCAAGCATATCAATTCCATAATTCATGTCCGGTTAAATCCATACTTAGATGTTGTTAAACAGTTGCATTGCATGGCGCCAACTCAAACTATCAGTCGAACAACCCATTATTATGTACATATCTTATCACCATGTAATTCAATGCCTGTGATCAAGGCAGCCCCCTTCCACTATTGACAGCATCTGCTAATTGACTTGTTCCCGGACGATTCTCTGCATACCTCTCATAGCTGTCCAGATAAAGATCATCCGTACTTGTAGTCATCTTCACACTCCTATCTGCCTCGATCGCGTCAATCCATCGTTTCCATCTACTCCCCTCCTCGGCTTCGGGCCATCCTCTATAGGGGCTCATAACTCTTCGTAGTCGGAGGATCCAAGGCGCAATCTGTACATCTACAAAAGAGATTTGGGGACCAAGGAAAAACGGACCGGTAGGGTCAGCGGCATCGACAAGCTTTCCGATTTGGTTGCGGAATTCGGTCGCATGAGAGATTTGGTCGCTTTGGTCTTGGGCTTGGAGGAGTTTGTAGAACCACGGAATGATGTTACGGTTGATATGGTCCGTCCAGAGGCGTGATGTAGCGCGAGCCTGGGCATCCGGAGGTAGGAGAGGCGGTCCGACATGCAGATCTTCAAGATACTCCATGATCACAGTGGATTCGTGCGTCGACCACGTCGGGCCGTGCCTGATTGCAGGAACAAGACCACGTGGGTTGACGTCGAGGAGGCTTTGCGGTTTCTTGTAAGGATCGACTTCGATATACTGATAGGGTATTTGCTTGTGCTCCAGTGATATCCACACGCGCTGTACAAAGGGGCTTCGTTATGTTAGCATCATGGATATGACGTCATACAACCATCGTGCCGGACTTACCAGAATGCACTGCCATACAACTTCAATTCATCTTCTTTCGAATGATGCTTTACCGTTATCAAAGCATTGCCGGTGGCCTTTTTGTGGTATGTCTTCTTTGAAGGATCTCCGCCCTGATTGGTATCGGTCATTGTGTGTACAGACGCAGTGAATTGTCGCTGGGATTGTAATCCAGGTGAATGAATGAATTGGAAAGGAGTAATTCGAGACAATATGGGGTAATTGGAATGGGAAAGTGGTGCGCGGAATGAAATTACGGGAATAGAACGGAGAGCAGATCGCATTAATGGCGGGCTGATTGTGCAAAGGATAGGTTTGGGGATGAATACGGGGTGAACATATAAATGGAATAAAGACCGCATAGAGTGATGGGTGGGGGGTCCTCTAGCATCAAGATGACGTATACACCCGGTTCACTGACATGGTGCATGGTTGTTGCAATCAATACTGGCTAGGCAAGTTGATAGAACGGCAAGGCTGAACAAAAACGCGAAACTTACCTGTGATTTTCTTTTATCATCCTTATCCACTTTCATCTGCCATCTGATGACACTATTCTTCTTGACACGATCGCTCTCCTCAAGGGTGTGCTTGTGTGGTCCAGCAACGCCATCGCCTTTGCCATTCCCACCGTTTCCATTTACTCTTTGAACAGTGTAAAACTTCTTTTGTAGGGAAACGGTTGGCGATGTGTATTGCTGCATGTTGATATCCGGCGGACCGCCCATGGTTGGAGGCATGTCCCAGCCTCCAGCGGGTTGTTGCGGCAGTAGAGGGCCCTGCCCAAAGAATTGCGGGTTCGGGTTCGTGTTCTGACCTGTGTTCACCGGTGCATGTGCTGCTATGGGGCTCGGTGGATCGTTCTCGGTCCCTGGCGGCCGGTGTCCCAGCTGTTCTTCATATTCTTGCCGATCAAAGAACTCTGTGATCTTGATCTTGACATCACACAGATCCCGCTCTCGTGCAATCCTCTTCCTCTTCTTCTTGTCTGGGTCTGTAGACTTCTTGGTTCCTGGCGGCCGCCCCTTCAACCGACAGTCCCAGTAATGCGATACAAAGCGGTTGCGTTTGTGTTTCTGCGTCGAGCGGTGCGAGTAGACGTTATCGATGTGTGGGAAGTACATTTGGAATCTAGATTCGAATGAGAAAGCAGAGCCGGGAATAGGTGTGGAGCATCATACTGCTCCTCAGTCAACGTGATCATTTCGTCCACGTGAAACAGCTTCTCCCTCCACTCGTCCAAGTTTGGTGGGTTTGGAATAAGCTTGAGCCCTTGGAACTGTCCATGGTTCGACAATTGGGCATCATCCCTGTCGTACAATTAGCATACCCTCCTATAGAACAGCAGCACGCGCCGTCAAACGAGCCTGGAGCAGTTGGCATAGCTTGCAAGCGGCACCTTGACTACTTGCTATGCCAGCGGGTCGCCCCGACACGGTCTCAAGACTGCGGCCAATGCCAACATACCCGTCGCGTCCGTCCGGTTGTGGTGGTGGTTGAGGTTGTGGCTGGGGCGGTGGCTGCTGCTGGGGAGGTCCCTGTTCAACGTGGCGCGGCAGGGAGTGTGTCGTTGGGAGCGCGGGTGGTGCAGGCGGTGGGAAAGGGAGTTGCTGAACTGGCCCTCGCACCGTCTGCGGCGGAGAGGCATGATAGTGCTGCGCGTGCTCCTGTAGTGGGGGAGGCGGCGCGTTCATGAATCGCGGACTCGTGACATGTTGGTAATTGGCCGCCTGGAATTGGGCATACGGGCCCGAGGGGGGCAGCCCGCGTTGCTCAAAGTGTACGGGCAGGCCATGCGGCGGCGGTGGTGGTTGGGGCGGCCCGGCCAGGGCGTATTGTTGTTGGTATACATCGCTGTTGTGGAGGTTCTGGAGCTCGGGCAACACCTGATGCGGAGGGTATAGCGTTCCGTCTGGAGACTGGTGGAGCGTCTGGAGGGAGCCTGGGTGCAGGCGCAGCTGCTGCTGGAGGACAGGCGAAGAGGCTTGTTGCATGATGGCGCCGGTGTTGGACGCTGCTTTAGCCCAAGCCGTTTTCGTGAGAGAGGCAGCTCAACCGACGTTCCCGATACCCGGTGAGCAGCCTCGTGCGGGTGCGTCAGGCAACGAACAAAACACGCGCGCTTCACATGCAGAGCACTGGGGGCAGCGTGGCGAGGGTGTCTTGATTGCGTCTTTGTCTAATTCAGCTCTGTATGTGGCAATCCTCGTGCCGCAAGCTTAGAATAGCATCCACCCGCTTTGCTGAGTCGTGGTTGGACTCGACGCTTATGCCGCACTCGCAACTTTTGTCATCGCCGCTCTCAAGCAAACGCTACACATGTCTCTTCACGTATCCACCGGCTTTCTCCCATCTAAAAAGATCAAACCCAGTCCCGTCGCAGGGATCGCTAACCCGCAACGCCATGCCCATGCCGTGACGAAGAGAAGCATTATCATGAAACACAACCAGAACTGCCACCCGCTACTCTCCGGGCAGCAGATTGCTCTTAACCGCAAACATCTTGGACGTGACGCCCGCAGTGAATCCATCCACCTGCCTCGAGTACTGCTCCACCTGCCTCGAGTTGAGCAGCGTCTCCAATCTGCTCGGCTCCTGGGGCAGCTTGAACAGTCGTTGCCATTCATCTTCCGGGAGGAGCGCCTGCTTAGAGGCAGTGCGCGCAGCGTTCTCAGCCTTGCGCTTTTGTTGCCAAGCCGTAATCTTAGCCTGCTCACGCGCAAGGGATCGCTGGTAGTATTGATAGTTGTTGATCTCTGTGTGGTGGTTCTCAATGCTCTCAAGGAGCAGGTCGCACGTCTTCTCCAGGAAGGGGTCGATGGAAAGATCGAGCGAGTCGTAGTTCGGGAAGAGCGGTGGCTGGGGGATGTTGGGGTCTTGCTGCAGGGCAGCTAGGTTGGGCGGGAACTTGAGCTCCTCCTTTGGCGCACTCGAAGGCAGCTGGTGGAGGAGCGAGGTGAGGAGATGCGAGTTGTGGATAGTTACGGGGAGCTCGACCAGAATATCGTGGTAGCGGAGACCGCTCTTTTGCAGACTGTGCTTGTTAGCCTCTTTTCCCAGGCCTTCAGCTCGTGCGTATATACCTCTCAGTGGTGAACTTGCCCTCCTTGTAAGCAGACATGAACGAAGACGATAGTCTGTATGCGCGGAGGTTAAGAGTGCCCTGCGAACTCCTGCTCACATCGTAGACCAAGGCGACAGTCCTCTCGTTCGGCTGGCCCTGGTAGAAGTATTGGTTCTCGATTGTGTTCAGGTTGACAAAGTTGCCCATGCTGGTGCTGGTGTACCAGCCCACATTGTTTGCATCCACGTTCACTTCGCGCAGGAACTTTATCATTTCGTTGCTGTAGGCGACGTTCTGCTTGGCGCGGGGAGCAGCAGCCGCGAGGTTGGCGGCCGTCTCGTTCTGTCCGTCGGCCTGTGCGGGAGATACATCGGGGAAGGGGAAAGAGTTTGTGATCTCCAGGACACCGTTCTTCTCCATGCCCACAATGCTTCCGGTCGCGATCGAGGGGAACGCCTTTCCGCTCGCAGTGGCGATCTTGATCGCAACCTAGCAGCCAAAGTCAGCCTCTTGCAGTTGCGGCAAACGTATACAAAGACATGTCGATTGCACAATGGCGGGGCGCACAGTGGGGTGCTGCTGGTGCATTTTTTCTACGTACCAGGGCGTCGATCTGCACTGACTTGAACAGCGCATCTTTCTGAGTGTCCGCCATCGTAGATTCGGAAGAGTACGTCGTGCGGAGAGTCCGGCAAGAGTGTCAACGTTGGGCGTCCGTCGTTGTCAGGAAGCAGAATTCGGGCTCAGTGACTCTGCCAAGATTCACGCTGCTACCTAAGCGAATCCATCACGCTAGCCCAAAAAGGCTCAAGCATGCCATTCCTACCCTATCCAACTCTCCAGATCTAGTCATAACAGCATCCAAGCGCATCTGGGGAAGAACAGACGAGGTGATTGAATCGACTTGGAAGAAACATCCGTGATTTCTATTCAGTGTGGTGGAAGTGGATATCCCAGTGTACGATGAGTGTCGAAAAAGATATGACAGCCTCTTAAAGGCGTCCAATTAAGAATTCAAATTATATGCAACACAGCTGTTGTAGTGTCAGGGATTTAAACGTCCGGCATGCACCTGGGAAACAACCCAAAGGTCAACATAGTAGCCAAGAGACTGTGAGACTTAAATGGCTCAAATCTGTACTTGTTCCATTTTCTCTCCCCGCAATACCAGCAAATAACAATGCCCTTTGCAAATGCAATGGTATCTAGAAATTGATGATTACTATCAAAAAAGCAACATATCCTCTTCATGTATTGTACCTAACCACTTTCCGGTAGATCCACCCAAGAAAAGGCGCATTCAAACCATGTCCTGGTCAGATCCAACTTTCCCAGGTTCGACATCTTCTGGAATCTCCAATTCCTTTGATTCCTTCTCTTGCTCTTCTTTTATCTCAACGACCTCCTTAGAGACACATGGCGCGCTTGCTTCAACAGTGTTCTTCCTCTTATGGTTACTGTATGGATTCCATCGTGGCACCGCAGGCTGACGCTGCGACCTACGATTGCTGGCTTTTGGGTTCCTTGCAATCGAACCATCGTCCATTCGCATCCATTCCGTATCTTCATTATCAATGTGATCGGATATATCGGCATCGCTTTCATCTTCCCAGATCATGAGGTTGGTACCGTTTATCTCTATCGATTTACCACCAGTGCGGGGAACGAAAAAGATGTCAGTGCCAGCCTTGCTAAAATCCTGTACCCACGTCTCCTTTTGCTGCAGCTTGAGGATGTATTCCATGGTCAAAGCATATAGCACGTTTTCGTCCTTGTCGTAAAGTTCTTTGAGTGGGTAGTCGAGGCAAGCAAGTCCGAATTTGCAATCGATCCGGCTGGATAGCGGGTGAATGCGACCACCGAAGATTTTCAATTCAAAAGAAATCCCACTCTCTGTCCACATGTTGTCTCCAAAAAAGACCTCTGGCTCAGACAGTAGTGGATGGTCATGATGCGGTCCAGATACTTCGCAGAAATGGGCTACTTCATGCGCTAGGCATGTGGCTAAGAACATGTTGTAACGCAGTACCATGGCGGGCTCACGATACCGGAGTAGGCTGAGCTTCTTTGCTGTAGTGTAGAAATCCGAGTGCAAGCAAATACGACTTGTATGACATTTATGGTTGATCTTCCGCATCAACCCATTCTTGTAATCCTTGACCAAGCCCATTGATGCATATGCAGTCTCGGGGGGTAAGGGGTCGTGGTGGAAGTAAAAGTGCAGTGTGTCGATCTGGTTGCCAAGAAAATTCTTGAATATGGTGTCGCGCTCCTCAGACCATGCCACATCCTCTTTGATACGAAAGCATGGTTGACCATACGCAGCCGAAGTTTCCTCGCAATGCTCTCGCTTTCCGAACACGAGGGTATGCCAAAAGTGAGCCGTTGCTCGAGAGGTCAAAAACAGCGTAGCCAACTGCAAAGCCGGTTTCATCACATCGTATATCCCATCAGGACAGCCATGCCAGTTCTCTAAGCGAAAAATTGGATGGATGTCGTTGTCAAGCGTACATATTGCTTCCGGGCCATTTTCCCCAAAGGCCACAGCTTGCTTTTTGATCAGCTCAACTGGATCAAACCCAAGCCTCACAGCCTTCTTCTTTGTTGCGTCTTTACGGTGTCCAAGAAGTCTCCGGTACTTCTCCAGCGCTTTGCGGTCGGCTATCTGAGCGAGATGATGATTGATCGAAATACTTAGCTGCAGGCCAAAGTCCTTGGGCACCTCGATCGTGGAGGGAGTGAAGGATAACGACTTTTGATAGCTCAAGACATCCGGTAGATCGTGGACCAGTTTGTCAATACACTCATCCATAATCCTACCCTCTGCCATCTTGTGAAGGAGCACCGCATTCTCGCCCGTATCCTCAGCCCTGAGATCGCCTTCACCGCCACCGGGCAGGAGGTGTCGCATCTTTTTAGATAACGCCGGTGGCGGTCCACATTCCGGAGGAGGGGTAAGAGATTCTGTAGGTGTCCAATCCATGCTATCAGGGTCCTGCCCTGATAAAGCAGCTTTAGGCGCGTCATCCTGAATGGTGGTTTCTTCCCTGGGTTCAAAATCTTGTCTCAGCCGATCCTCGATGAGTTGTGTGGTGTGCAGCATTGCCTCATATGCTTTACGGTATCTAAAGGGATCCATTCTGGTTGGCGTCAGTATCCCAGAAGGCTATCGTCGGAAAAAAGTCGAGTTGGTGGTTGAGTAGGGTCGACGCTCAACCAGGTTATATGCAACAGTCGCAAACGGCTTTGGAGAGGATCGGGCTGCCAACTATTATTGTTCTCATGAGAATGTCTTGAACGCCCGAGACAGCGCGTTGTGCGGTTGCAGCAGCGTCGCAAATTTTTGCACAAGCCGGGAATGGGATTTTGCAATTCGTTCTCGGCTGGGCTCGCGGAAAGGAGTAGAACATCCAGCACCAGCCATCTCACCAATTTCTGGTTTCACAGCGCCGGGTTGTATTGGTTGCTACGGCAGAGGGGATTGCGGGCGGAGGGCATGTCTTACTCGAGTCGACGAAGCGATCAGCACCCATCAAACAGTAGATGTGCTTTCATCCAAAACAAGGCAGCAAACGCTGAGGAAATGCAAAGCAGCGTGGTGGAGTGTGGTGGAGAGGTGAGCAAGGGTCGGTGTGAGTTGTTTAGCGCAGGCAGTAGCAGGTGCCAAGACCCGCTTTCTGTCCCGCCAGGAAGGCGCGCGCGTTCCATGTCTGACCCATCAACCATTACATCAGCATCATCGCCGAACATTCGCAGGCAACCACAACAAAAAGCAGATTTAGCGAGTCTTGTCTAGGCCAATCTCTTTGTAAATGGGGGCACCAATAATTATCGGTGGTGCTGTGAGCCAAGCTGAAACCCACTTTAATTCGGCTTTCCAGTATACGCTGCAGCCATGTCGCGCCCCCGGGTCCCGTCAAGCTAGACTCCACCTGGTCTGTTCTCTGTGCATAGCGTGCATACTATAGCGACACTAGAGCTCGAAAAGACATAATCTTTGCGCACATGCACACCACCACGTCACGTGACTTAACAATCACCGGAACGTAGCAAATCATCTCATGGCGCAAGTATATTCGGAATGGGAGATGTGAATCCTTAGCAAATCTCTATACCTATCGGAATCGGATAGTAGGGAAGATGTTGCTGACGCTCGGAACGTCACGTGTTGTACTGCTCGGTATAGCTGATCCATATTCGCGCCAAAACCACTAGACACTACTACTGGATACTCCCTACTCATCCTCGTTGAAGTCATCAAAAGGCCAGTGCTTTTCAGTCATTTCCATCAACCACGGGTCATCACTAACTGCGGCGAGTCCTTCCTCCTTGATCAGTTTTGCCCTCTCTTTTGCACTCTCGAAGGATTCATTGGGCGTCCATCCGTCGGAAGCAACACCAAGGACCCCGTTAATCCGTTCCATTTCATTGTCGAAGTCGCGGAGGGACTCATCCAGTGCAGTTATTCTTTGTGCTTCTTCCTCTACGAGTAGAACAGGGCATTTCTGAATGCTACCATCTGAGTTGGCAGAGGCAACCTTCGACCAATTCTTCACTACTTGAACGATGTTTATTTGAAGTGGGGTATTCAGGCCTTCCCAAGGACTGCCGGCATCGTGGTATATCCGGCGCTTCAGAACACTTGTTTCTTGTTCGAGGGCGTGCCAGTGGGATTCATTCATTTGTTGTGTGAACGCTAGGTAAAAGAAGTGTACGTGCTGACGGCGGAACTGCTCCAGTGCTATAGCACGTTCATCTTCCTCCATTGATTCAAGGTCCCGCGGCATCTGGGGTGGGAAAAAAGGCATAGATTCCTCATCCTTGTAGTTTTGAAATGAGTTTGGTATGCCGGCAGCTAGAAATGTTGGAAGAACAAGAGAATGTTGCCAGTCGATAAGGCCGGTGATGCTCAGATCCTCAGAAACGAAAATGTTGTTGGGCTGGAGGTCAGGATGGCGAAGAACTGGTGAATTGAGCTTGGGATATTCAGGTACAAGATAAGGAGCGAGCCGGATGTAATCCATCAGTGAATTGGCATGTTCCTCGGGATCCTGCTTCTTATAATCGAAAGTTTCTCTATACGCACGCTCGATAGGGAAACGGGGCCGGCCGTGTGCGCGGATCCAGGCCAACTCTTTCTCTGCAGGAGCCTGAAGAACAAGGCGAGCATCGTCATCTGTGAGTGCTAAGGTTAATTACATACAGTAGTCATAGATTGGTACATACGAGGGCCCCGGTCAATGTCAAGATCCCCACGTTCGCCGAACCACCATCGTAGAGCTGCGTAGGGTCCTACACATAATCCATCATTAGATCCAGGTATTTCGATTCTAGGAATATCAACAGAGAGATCACGGGCGTAGTATATGCTCCCACTGGCTGGTAGATTGATACTGAAGAGCTTCGCTTCCAATTGCACGATTTGGAGTATGACTTTGAGCCTTTCATGTTCCGAAAGCTCAAACCAAGCATCCCCAATGGGTCTTCCTGGTAGTTTTTCCATCAAAATATACTCAGCGTCGACGACATTATCACCAATTGAATACCCCAAGACCTGAGGTACAGGGACTCCGTATGCTCTAACAAAATCAAGAGTCGCAACCTCACTCGCTACTGCCAAACGTCGCGGTAGAGTTGATGGGTAGGGTAGGCGGGCAAGTATGCTCGAGCCGTCTTCCATTGATATTTCAAAGACACGGTTAAAGCCACCCTCTGCTATTTTGCGAAAGCTTTCGATATCGGATATTGGCCTGTTGACTGAATTGGCGGCGGCTTTCTTCAGTTCATCGACGTTAAATGGTAAACGTCTCTCGGACAGTCTTCGACATTCATTGTAACTGGAGAATAAATGATTTAGCCGATTGGTATAGCTAAATGCATAGAATTGGATTGAAACATACATCCATCTCCCAGAAGTATACTCAAACAACTCGCGGTTTTTCTCATTCTCATGCGTGGCAGCCTTGGAAAGGGTAAACGCACGGCTGTAGCTAGGGCAGGGAGAGCGAATGAAAATTTGATTTCTTAGTGAGCCCCAAGCTGTGGCTCGTAATGGCAATCTGCAAATGGCTATGGTGGAGAGAGGAGATGACATGTCTAAGATCGCGGCATGACCTAGAGTCAGAGGTAACTAGACACCTGCTAGATAGTCGCCTTGCGCGAAAATTTGGCGTTTCCTGTCGTATATTGTCAGTACTGCTAAAACTGTATCCGAACGATGCTGCGGCACTCATGCTAGATGTCGTGAAGTGAGTTGAATTCACTGGATGCACCCAACGCGTTAGCGTCGCTTTTCCGCGTCTTACATAAAAACCTACTCGAGTTGGGATAACGCATATATCTCAATATAAGGAAAAGCGGTTAGTATGGACGTTCAACTCCAGAACGCTGAAAAGCTTCCAGTTGACAAGATGTATTGCCCGTGCCGCATTCTATGCGCCACGTCTTGGCATACCGACTGTATCACGTGAATTGCGGTATTTGCGGCACATCCGACTTTCTCAACCGCAAACACTTACAAGGAAGGTTTCCTAAACAACCGAATCACAAACATCAGCTAATTGAGACCTGGAGATTCTGCTCGAAGAATGACATCCACGTGGTCATCACCCCAGCCAAATCCCCAACCGGAAGGAAGTGCACGGCTTACTAAATGCCACGCCTTACGCTTTTCTTCTTCCCTGCGGCCGTGCAATGCATCTATTGCCACTAGTCGATAGCACCGCTCCGAGCCGTCAGCCGTTAATCCTTGTGCTGGGGGCTTAGTATCCAATAAGCGTGTTAAGCACGATCTATGGCAATCTACAGCGGAGATCCGCTACACACCACCATTGCTTTATCACAGCTTTCCCATGACTAGACATGCAGTTTTGAGATGGTAGCGCTTGAGCCTCGCAGATCATGAAATCATGTTTCTTTCTAGCTATCCGGGTATAAAAAGCTACGACGTGGCTGTATGTGTCGGTGACCTATTATAGCTTCTTTTTGCAGGACGGATATTGCATCTGCAATGCGGCATTTTACCACGATACTGGGTCTCTGCACCGCCATTGTGGCATCTGAATCGGATGGCGCTACCTTGCTCCAACAATTCTTCGCCCCAGGCCGTCTCCTTGGCAATTTCTTTGGCAACCCAGGAGTGAACGGGACATACGATTATGTTGTGGTTGGGGCTGGTCTTGCCGGAGCTCTTACGGCATCTAGACTTGCAGAGGCGTTGCCACACATGACGGTTGCTGTGTTAGAAGCTGGCTCTTTCTATGAGATTTCAAATGGCAATTACAGTCAAATGTGAGTGAGAAATGTAATGGCGAGTATATGGATGTTTACGATTCGATTGCTGCTAGACCGTACTACTCTACCTTGTATAATGGGCCAAACGCGGACGACTATCAGCCGTTGATCGATTGGGGATTCTTTACGGAACCCATGCCAGGTGCTAATGGACGGCGATTCTTCTATGCCCAAGGTAAGACTCTTGGTGTACGTTCAATCAGCTCAACTCTTACGTTTGCGAATTGTAATTTAACATTGCTGTAGGGCAGCTCAGCACGAAACCAGCAAATTTACCATAGGTACGGCAAGACCTCTCCAACATGTTGATACATGCAACTGACCGCTGTCTCTAGAGCAACCAAAGGTTGGTATGCAACCATGGCCAACATAACGGGAGACCCGGCATACCTATGGGACAACATGTTACCTTTCATGAAGAAGAGCTTCTCTTTTACACCACCAGATATCACATACCGTGCCGAAAACTCCAGTGTAAATTTTACACTGTCCAGCTTCGATAGCCCCGGAGGACCGGTACACTTAAGCTATCCAAAGTACGCGCAACCGATATCCTCATTCGGCCCTCAAGGCTACGCCGCAGCTGGAATCAAACCAGCCAACGGTTTCTTAGATGGAAACCTGCTCGGATACGGATACTGGCCCTTCACCCTGCGTCCCACAGACAGCACAAGAAGCAGCACGGAGAGCGCTTTTCTCTCTCGAACAGCTGCCAGGACCTCACTGAAGATCTACCAGTCATGCATGGCGCGCAATCTACTTTTCGATGCGAACAAGCGCGCTTTTGGCGTCAACGTCACAGTCGCTGGAAAAAGGCCCTTTGTCCTTCACGCGCGGAAAGAAATCATCGTATCTGGCGGCTTCATAAACTCGCCACATCTCCTCATGGTCTCTGGCATCGGACCGCGAGCAACGCTCGAAAAATACAACATCCCGGTGGTCTCTGATCTCCCGGGCGTAGGCCAGAATCTGCACGATACCCCCGCCCTCGGCGGCATCATCCACGCGTCCAGCGTACCTGGTAGAAGCGGCTGGACACGCACTGCGGAATCATTCAACGACGCCGTAGAATCGTACCTCAAGAACGGGTCTGGACCACTCAGTAGTCCCGCCAGCGACTTTGCCGCGTGGGACAAATTCCCCGAAGCATACACGCGCAACATGAGCGCGTCCACGCAAGCATATCTCCAGGACCTCGCTTCCGACTGGCCGAATGTAGAATACGTCCTGCAAGCTTCCGAGCGCGTGCTTTCCGCGACCCAAGCAGCCAGCAACACAGGCGTGCTCGGCGCCATCCTCACGTCCGCCTCGAGCAGGGGCAACATCACCATCCAGTCTGCCGACAACAGCGTCGTCCCGCTCGTCTACACCGGCTGGCTCGACTCCCCCGAAGACCAGGAAATGGCCGTTGCGGCATACAGGCGCGCGCGCGCCATTGCATCTGGTATTTCTGCGTTTGGCGCCGAAATCGCACCAGGGGCCAATGTCACGACTGATGCTGAGATACTACAGTATATCCGCACAAAGGGCATCGGCGCGATTCATCATGGGGCTGCGACGTGTGCGATGGGGCGTACTGCTGCTCGGGGAGCTGTGGTGGACTCCAAAGCGAGGGTGTTTGGGGTTAAGGGCTTGAGGGTTGTGGATTCCAGCTCGTTGCCGTTTAGCGCACCGGGACATACGCAGGGCGTTACCTATGCGCACGCTGAGAAACTGGTTCAGGATGTGATTGATGCTGCGGTTGGGTAGTAAAATCAGAAGTACTGGGTTGTAGATGGGTGTTGGCTGGTTTTTAGAGAGCGCCGGAGATGAATACTACGTCTCGCTTCTCACAGTGAGCGCACCAGCTCTGTGGTATAGCTCGGAGCCGAATTTTTGTTCCTGAGCAGTTCTAATGTTTGGATGGTAAGTACTGATCTCGTCGCAAATGTGCCACACGATGATCGCTCTTTTGATATCAATGCTGAAGGCTTTCTCATAGGTTGCCAGCCTGGCATGACCACGATACATGGCCGTTGGAATCTGTGACGATAAGCAAACTCGTCTATTTTGTGACGAAACCATATGGTGTAGTATTAACTTTTCTTCTCAAATTATTTGTCTATCAATCAATCATATATTACATTTTACTTCTTCGACATATTTCTAGATTACCACATTCATATCTATACACCTGTGCTCCTCGATGTACCACTTGCTAAACCACTCGGTGTAGCAGCACTTGTTGCACCTGTAGTCGTACCACTTGATAGACCACTCGTCGTGGCACTGGTTGTGCCAGTCGATGTGCCGCTTGATGTTCCAGCTGGCGTTGCAGCTAACAGTCCAGCTACTGTTCCAGATGAAGTACCAGACGATGTACCGGACGATGTGCCAGACGATGAACCAGTAGATGCCCCAGCCATTGCAGCACTCGCCGTACCATTACCAAAGTACGCACAATGGATGAGATATGTCGAGGTTTCCGCGCTGAACCCTTCCAAAATAACCGCGCTAATCGTCTTGAGAGAGAAAGCGCTGTTGCTCGCGGTGTAAGCCGAAAGGGGGATTTTCAGGACAACAGGAGAACCGCTCAGAGTACCATAAGCACTGCTTGCCACACTGGCTCGCTGAAGCATTGTAGAAGCAGCACAGCCGTTGCCACCACTCTGCAGCTGCACATTGAAGCTTGCACCCGCCTTTGCTGTGACGTTGAGATAGAGGAAGCCAGATGTGGAAACATCGACGCAGCTCTGCAGCGAGTACCAGTAAGATCCAGAGACAGAAGGTTGCAGAGCCAGACCGCCGTCCTTGATATACGGTGCAACCGCCATGGTCCCGTCGTCGCTCTGCGCATTGCCATTGGCATTGCGGTCCACGTTCTTGGAAGTGCAGTAGTTCAACCACGCGGTATCAGGGCAGTTGCACGTCTGATTCGATGGCACGGCTGCCGTGGAAGTCAAACTGACACAGCCGACCTTGATCTGCGCATTAGAGGGGCTGAACGCCGACAACGCGATGCTGTCGAGCCTGCTCGAGTTCATTCCAGGGAAATCCGAAAAGGGAATGTTTGCGATTTGGTACGAGTCAGTGCCGGAAAATGTCGCGTACGAACTGATGGGAACCGAAGATGCAGGCGACGTCAGTGTACACTCAACATCCGTCTTCCAGCGCATCGAAACTTGGAAATTGGTGCCTGCGGCAGCCGCAACGGAGAGCTGAATGCCTGTTGCATTCACCTTGTTCGCATTGTAGCAGGTGCTGGAACTAAATTGAGAGTACCAGTATGAGCCGCTGTTAGAAGTCATGCTGAGTGAGCCGTCGTTAGTGACGGAATATGCAGCCAGAGATCCTTCATCAGTCGAGGCGCCAAGAAGTGAATTCGTCCGTGGGGGTTCGGACGCGAATGTGCACGAGTTGAGGATAGTGCCTGAGCAAAGCGCGCAACCAGGGCTATCAATAGGTCCTGTAAAGACCAAGGATTGAAGACGATAGGTTGAGCCTGGAGAACTGAAGTTGGTCATGATAAATGACTGGAGATACTTGGCGTTAAAGGAAGTCGGGAAGCGCGAGAAAGGAACCGTGATTTGTGTCGGTGCACTGTTGAAGGTGATCGGGACATAAGATGTGAGCGCGTTGGTGTTGCAGCCCTGAGTGCCATACTTGAAACCAACATACGCGGTTGAGCCTTGCGGACCGGAAACGGAGAGCTTGATCGCATTGTAAGAACCGTTGACCGCTGCGCAGCCAGATGGCTGTGCGAGCAGCGTGTAGAACAAGGACTTCGCGTCGCGAGGGACGAGATCCACGGATCCACTGGCGACTTGCTTGTAAGCCTGCATCGTCTTGTTGTCCGACATGGAACCTCCAAGGGCGTTGGTCTGCGTTTTGAATTCAGTCGGATCGCAGAAGTCAAGCACAACATAGCCAGAGGCCTTCGCGCAACGTGCATCGGCAGCACCTGCGGGAGGTCCGCCCAGAAGAGAGATCCATCGTAGCGTGAAGTTGCTTGCAGCAGAACCACCATTGGGTGTGAAGTTGCGTAGTGTGATGCGACTCATGGCATCAGTACGGAGTCCCGAGAATGCCGAAAGAGGGATTGTAATGTTTGTAAACTTGTCCTGGCCCAAGGTAGCATACGACTTGGTGTTGACGGTAGAGGTAGTACCAGTACCAGAGTTCACGACAACGTCAAAAGAGCCACCAGCCGGACCGCGCGCATTTAGGGAGACTGCAGTGTACCCGGTGGCGTTCAGATTCACTCCGTCGATAGCAGTATCGGTGTAAAAGTATGAGTTCGTGTTCGCAGGCAACAGCTGCATTCTCCCCAGCTCTGAGAGTTTTGCAAACGTCATCGAATTGTTGTGGTCGGTATCGCCGAAGACGTTGTTGATGCCAGTGATCCACCGATCAACATTTTGGAAGGACTCGATAGCAAGGCCCTGAGTACGGTCTTCTCCTGGGGCTGTCACACATCGCTTTTGGATCTTGATGTTATCAATGTAAATGGGCGTAAGGGCTGGTGAGATGTTGCCGATACGTATTCCGCGAACATGCTGCATATCCTGCCCGACGAAGTCTGACAATGGTATGGTAACCGTATGATTCAGACCGTCTGCAGCGGCGTATGCGGACACATCCAAGTATGTGGCGCTTGGCTTTTCAGTGTTGCACCCGGAATCGTACGAGACAAGTTGTACGTAAAAGGTGGTTCCTTGAGGAGCGACCATGTCAAAGTACAGATGTGTGTAGATCGAAGCGTCGAAGCAGAAGCGTGAGATCTCCGTAAAGTACGAGTTGACGCCGCTGTTTGTAGTTGCTGTGAGCTGCAAAGTGCCGTCCACGTTGTTCGACGAAAGGCCTGTTGCAATCGTCTTCAACAAAAGTAGATTGACATTGTTGTTGCCAAAGTACAGCTCGAGAAAATCGTCAATCATAACGTCCCACGCTATGCATTCAGTATCGCCAAGCGCTTTTGGTGTGAAGTCGGGGCATGTAGAGACGGACGCGTCGAGTAAACCGACGGTGAAAGTCAGCGTGTACAGGCCCTTTGCCGTGTTGCGCAGTACTACTGCATTCGTTGTCTTGTCGTACGAAAGCTGCTGGCAGACGGAAAGAGAGCCCGTAGTGGACTTGAAGGCATAGGTCCGAGGTACTTGTATGGTGAGTCCTTCAGTAGGGCCATCCAAACGGACTGTCATCGTTACAGATGTGATACTTGATGCCGTGATGGTCACGACGGCACGGTCCCGATTGGTCCACCAGTTGGCGATTCCTGTCTGATTGAAGAAGACTGCAAAAGGACGTACGTTGTCGTGGAATGCGCGCTGGATTTGAATTTTGTCGAACAAGGCGTCTGAAGGGTGAATCAAGATGTTGTAATGACCGCCATAACGTGCCATTTTCTTGATATCGCTGATTTGGTTGGAGAAGTCCGAACCGGGAAAGATGGCACTGCTCATGTTCCCGTCACCATCGGACCACTGGAGTGGAAACTCGTAGTATGTGAGCTCCTGGAACGGTTCGCGATTGTGGGTGACTTGAAAGGGAAGGTGAGTGAGATGAGAGTTTCCGGAGCATGAAGAACCACCAATGAATCCGTTCGCGACGCAGTGCGTGGCTTGGTACTTGCTCCACGCAAGGTTTCCTGGACGATAGGTAGTGAGGTTGTAGTTGGTCTTGAATACATCCTGGAGTAGATATCTGATAAGGTATCCACTCACGCGGACTTCGCCCGATGAAGTGCCACCCGTCGTATAGAAAGTGAGTCCGCTGCACAGATGGAGGCGTGAAGTCAGTAGATGTATCATATGATTTTTGGATAGTAAAAATCTTACCTAGGACCTCCCTTTATGCATTCCTCGTCGTTCGAAGGTGTCCCGTCAGCGTTGGGTCCGCATTGGTGAATGTACGGCGCGTACCCTGCGGTGCTCCCTTGAACAAACTGTTCATTAAGAGTACCATAGGGGAAACCTGCTGCATTGGGCGAGTGGCTGACAGTGTGAGAGCCAAAATCGATATATGGGTACCCGTCAGGAGCCGTTCGAAACCCTGTGATCTGATAGATGTATGGAATGCCGTACTGAAAGTATGCATTCTCATAGGCATCGGTAATGTACTTGGTGTGAAGATTCAAGTTACCGGCGGCACCTCTATCCTGTGCGGCGGCCGCTATTCCCTGGCCATGGGGGTACGAGACGTATGTGTCGATATCCCAGGTAGTAGTGAAAGCGAGTCCCTTGTTGTATGGGACGGTCCATAGGCTTACGAATTGGGGGCTGGTAGTGACAATGTTCTTGATGATGCGTGTGCCGATATCGTACCCAGGGTAGTAATGTCCATCGTACCACTGCGAGTAGCCGCCGGCTTCATTCTGCGCCTGGATAAACAGATAGCCAAGATCCATTCCGAAACTGTACACATAGCCGCTCGAACCCGAAGGCTGGTACTTGACTATTGCTGCGCTTGTAGCCGATTTGTCTGCGCTGTCCACACCATTGTTTCGAACCTGGTATTTGCCAAGTGTTTGTGCGCCCTTGACGGGCGTGTAGCCAACATTGACAAGGCCTTCCTGAGTGTAGTTTTCATAAAAAGGCATGTTCGTGTCGTAGTAGTCAGTGAAGTCGAAACCTTGGAGAGCCTGGACGGTCGTCTCGGTGTTGGTCACCTGCAAAAGCGACCTCGCACCACTCACGTCTATAGTAGACGCAGACACTCCTGCGAGAGATTGAAGAGCGGAAGGAACCTGGCTCATGAAAATCAACCTCCCGCCCCTGGCGACGAAAGACTTGAAGGCTGAAACATGTGCAGAGGTTGGGCTGTAGCTCACGCTTGGAGACGTGTAGACAAGCAAAGTCCAGCATTGTGAAGAAATGTTCAGCGTATCGAGAACCTTGACTTGTAAACCGATGGTCTTGAGAGATAGTGTCAGGGGAAGCCTGATACGACGTTAGTTGTGATGCTGGAATCAAACGTGTAGGAGATGATGTACCAATTGGGGTCTGCTTCATAGTCTGGTAGGAAGATGTTCAACCCGGAGCTCGGCCCAGCGGCATATCTATCGGAGCGCCTTCAGTAAACGATATCCCGATATGCAATTGCTCTGCTAACCTCGATTTCGAAGGCACAGTAGGTGGCAGACTGTCCTCGGGTAGAGCTACACTGGCCGCTGCGGGCTGTGTAAGGGAGTAGATATCAGGTGATGTGATGGCCTGGCATAACTGGAGTAAAAGAAAGAAGGGCAGAAGAATCAAGGCGTGCATAGTGAACGATTTCCTTGGAAGGACAAAGAAGTCGCAGGAAGATTGATCCAGGAACTCACAAGGGCAGGCCGTGACTTTTTGGGCAAGTTGGGACGAAAAATTCCACCCGAAATACGGGACGCATTCCGCATCGCCCGGGGGCGGATGACAGATCGCCGGGTACGCTAGGCTGGCGCGCAAACCTGACAGGACAGAATGTGGGAGTGTTTCGTCAACTTCTCCACTGGGTGCGTTTTAGTAAGCCCCTAACAGCGACGGCGATATTGTAGCTGACCGTACCTGCATCGGAACCGTGTGCCTAGGCCTCGCCGCTTGTTTCAGCCACAACCATCAAAGACGCGTCGGAACGTCATGATGCGGATGGCAGGGTCGCCCTTTTTAGTCAGTATTGAAGTTTCTCGACTGGATGGAGCAATAGAGTTTGGTAGAGAGGGCGCCAAGTGCACGAGTACGAGTAGCGCGTAAGTAGTGGTACCGATGTATCCATGCCTCGCTCTCGATCGCTCACGCCTCAGGCAACTAAAACAGGTGCCAATACTCGTAGCCGAGTAGCTTGGAAAGGCCCAGACGAGTGGCAGAAGGCTGCGGGCCAACAGGTGTATTATTAGGTGTATGTAGTGCTAGGGGTGCGGAACCGTCATCATCCTAGATGGAAAAACGGGTGGCCTGACTGGCACGGGCTTGCTTGGCGCCTACGAAAAGGGGTCTGACCAGGGGCAGCTATCAATAGTATGCTATAGGTATACAGTAGTATAGATGCGGCGTGAATAACTGCTCTTTTGAAGAGCGGAGCGAGCCGTCCAGTGTCCAAAGGCAACGCGAGGCAATGCAGGTGCTGAGGCTTCGACCGTAAGTAGCTGCTTTGGCCACTGATGGGCGCCTAAGTAAGTAAGTATGGCGATCGTGGTGATCTCAAAATGATTCGTCTTGCCATGACAATGATGTGCGGAGCAGTGATAGCTCCCGCGGCGGAGGCACCAGCCCTTTGGAATCTCCACTCCTCTGGCAGAGCACTCCAGACTCTGTGCCTGGGTGGCCAAGGTCGCGGCTGAAGCGAAAATCGCCGTCTAAACGACCATGCCAGCCACCTTGGCAGTCGCCTTGGCCTAGACTATCGTTTACAACCTACTCGAACAAAGTTGACGACGACCCGCAATTACGACCGACGCCAGCCTCTCCTGGCTCTTGGCAATTTTGCTTCGCATTCACCACGTACAGTGCCCATGCAGGCGCCGATTCCGGTTGGTCCCGTTGTGCACATATTCTGAAGACGTCGTCGCCAGTCTTGTGCGTCGTGGGTGCGGGACTGAGTGCACCATCCGGCACAGCCACCTGGAGGGGAACGAATGGATTAAGTATGGGGGAGCATCAAGGCCAAGGAGCTGGCATCGCCCAAGAAATTCCAAGAAGACCCCGTTGCCGTGTAGAACTTTAACGGCCAACGCTTACTCGAAGTATTGGCGGCTCAGCCGAACCCAGCACACGACGCGCTCGCGGCTCTTGCTAGCCAGCACAAGGATTGGCTGACTGTTCATCAGAACGTTGATGGTAGGGCCGCTCGCGTGGAGATGGAATATCGTCTAAGAATGCGCTAAATGAGACAATAGGGCTTCTCGAACAGACCAGCCATCCTAAATCAACATTGCTCAGCATCCACGGCAACCTAAGGGCCGTTCGCTGTACCGTGTGTGACTACCACATTCATGTCGAGAAACCGGATGATATCCCTTATTTGCGCGCACTAGCTGACTTGAACAACCCGCCCCCCTCCGTCGCATTATCCGACCTTCCCCGCTGTCCTACTAAATGCGCCAACTTGCTGCGCCCACGCGTGGTTTGGTTCGGCGAAAAGCTCGCTGCTAATGCGACCGACACAGTGGATGAGTGGATACCAGCAGGCCACGTCGACTTGGTGATAGCTGTGGGTACAAGTTTGGAAGTCTTCCCAGCTGCAGAGTGGGTCCACACTGTACGAGCCGATGGAGCAACCCTTGCCATTATGGATGCAGACGAAGATCATCACCCGAAGGATCAAGAAGCGTCCGACTATGGCGATTGTTGGCATGTCCCAGGCGATGTTGCAGTGACTCTGTCTAGGATTCTGGAAAACTTCATGTTAGTTACAGCAGAGGCATGCGAAAAAGACACGACTAGTAGAGGCTAGTGATAAGAAGACAGTATTATGTGCATTATCATCGCAAACTTTGAAGTTTTTTGATCACCAGTCTGACATGGCGACTGACTTCGAACATACCTTCGTCATCTCCCAATTTTCGTTGGCTGTGATCTCCTCGCCAAACTTTACGTAGACATAAGAGACGAACGTCCTGCGAAAACGCCGTATTCTGCACAAACACAGCCACAGCCCCAATTCCACTAAAGTTATTCATCGCAACCTGATAAATATAGCCCTCTCCGGGTCCGAATATTGCAATAACAGGGTTGAACACATTGTTACAATCGGATCATTAAACTCGGTACTAACACGCAAAACTGAAGCATACTCGTATAGGGCCGAAGAAACAGACTTTTTCAACCAGCATATACGCTGAGTCGTCTCATGAGACCGTATAAATGCTATGACAAGTCATCAATCTGTGCTCATAGAGTATGTTAGTAATGCTCCTGTAAAGCAGGTCAGATAGTAGGTTGCAATCAAATCTAGAGAAAAAAAATATCTATTGAGGATACCTAGAGCAGCTATCTTGATGGAAAAAAAAGAAAAAAAATATAAAATAAAAGAAAGCATGAAAGAAAAATCTAGCGAGGCAGTCTAGGAAACGTCTGAATCAGGTTGTCGCTCTAAATGAGGCGAGAAGGCATCTCCATACGGCCCAAGCCATTGAGACCAAGCTTCAGAGAGCTAATGCTGTTCAGGAGGCTGAGGCTGCCACTCTCCTTGCTAACCTCATCAGTGCTCTTAACAGCAACAGTGCTAGTGACAGTGGTAGCAGCAGTGGTAGCAACAGCGCTGGTAACCGGGGCGGCACCATTGGCAATCTGCTTATCCTTTTCAATAATATCGAAAGCAAGACGGGCGGCGGTGGGAAGCTTGTTCTTGTCACCGCTGGCCTCGATGTCCAGCATCTCCTGAATCCAGGTGACCATGGACTGGATCAGGTTCTTGACGTCCTCCTTGGTGTTGTGGGCGTGCAAAAAGAGGCGCACGCGGTCCTCGCCCTTGGCCACAATCGGGAACACAATGTAGCAGCCGTTGAAGCCGTCCCTGGTGAGGTGGAAGGCGAGGTAGAGGGCGTGGCGGGGACGGCGCGTCCACAGAGGCACAATGTGCGTGATGGGTGTCTCGTGCCAGGCGCCGTCCTCGTGGACAGGCATGTCGACCATGCCCTTCTTGTACGCCTTCTTGTAGACGGGGTGCGAGGTGAGTGTGTCCAGGTAGAACAGGGTGAGGTCGTGCAGGTATTCACGGGCCTGAAGCGAGTTAGTGGAGACAGCGCTTAGAGTAGTGGTAATAGAGGCCTCACCTGCTGCATCTTCTGGGATCGCATGAGTCGGACTCCGGCTCGGCTGGATGCGAGCAGGGTGAATGGAGGCGCAACCGAGCAGATGAAGACCTTGGCCTGGTTGACAAGGAGCGAACGAATCGTGTTGTTAGATAACACACAAGCTTCACGGTATTAGCACCATTCATAGCCTTGGAAGTCCAAAAAATACTCACCTCCAGCTCCGGAAAGAGCCTTGGTAAAGGTCACCATGGTGATGGCCACTTCGTCGTTAAGACCTTGCTCCCTGACAAAACCCGTGCCCTCGGAGCCGCAGACACCGAAGCTGTGGGCCTCGTCGACAACGAATTGAGCGTTACCGTGGGGAAAGATCTCCTTGGCAGCATCGATAAGCTCGCGGAGAGGGCAGATGTCGCCATCCATGCTGTACCAGCTCTCAACACCGACGATGACGCATCGCTTGCCGGCCTTGACGAGAGGAGTAGATTCCTTGACAGCCTCCATGACTTCGATGAAGTGCTCGACGTCGTTGTGGCGGAAGGGCCTCTGGTCCAGCGCCAAGCTGATCTTCATGCCGGAAAGTGCCGTCGCGTGCATCAGCTCATCGTAGACGAGCACGTCGCCAGAGCGTGGGACGGTGGAGAAGATAGCCTGGTTAGCGGTCCATCCAGAGTGGACGACAAGGGCCGACTCGACACCCATGAGCTGGGCGAGCTCCTTCTCAAACGAGTCCTGGTATTTTGTCGTTCCATCCAAAAGACGAGATCCACCTGCACCCATGTAGAATCCGGGGTTGGCCTCGAGCTCTTTCAGGAACTCCTCCCTGAGAGCGCCCGTGTGGCCCATGCCAAGAACATCGCAGGTGGAAAAGTCGGTAACGTGACTGGGAAGGTGGATTGGGAAGCAAAGACCAGATTTGCGGGAGATGTCGAGTTCTTCTTCAATGTTGCGGTAGAAGACGGAATCGTTCTTCATGCTGGGTCCCTTGACCTTTTGGGCAACGGCCCACTCTTCTCTCCACTGGGCTCCTAAATCTTGCGTTGCCTCGGACATCTTGATTGTGGTGGTGGTGGTGGTGGTGAGGTAAATCGGGAAGCGAGAAGCTTGAAGAAACTGTGATCGGAAATGTGCGTGAGCGAAAGATGCCGAAGTGGTTGTTGAAGCCGGTGGAGTGAGTGCTGTGATGATTTGACTGTATCGTGGACAAACGTTGATTTATATATACTTGAGTCGCAGAAACGATTGAAAACTGTTGTTTTGTTCAAACAGCTAGCTTCACTGCCTGTTCCATCGCTTCGGTAACCATTGTGAACTCGTCCAGTGCCAAAGCCGACGATACATGCAAGCAGTGTACATTGGCTGACCCGGGGAAATCCAGCCCGGCTACCCTGCCAGTGTCAGATGGGTGGAATACCGAAACTCACGATGTTTTCCCGTCATTTACAATGTCCTAATGCAGTATGAGTACTACAAGCGAGTGAAGAGGGTTTAGGCGAGCCGTTTGATCCTTCGGTGTCTTGGCAGAATGCGTCGGGGTGGATTCCGGGTTAGTCGCAACCTGAGCTGCAAGGTCAGCCATTAGCATCTTGCAGCTCATTCCAACCAATCAACCGACTAAATGGGATCTTTTTCTTCGGGGTGCTTTTGCGGGCGTTACTCCAGAATAAGGCTAAGCGCCTTGATCCCTTTGCCACGCTTGGCGTGGCGGCAAAGCCGCAATTCGGGGGTACCCGCTCTTACAGGTACCAGTGGGCCTTTCGCCGAACATTCGTAGCAAAGTGTCTTCAACATTTCGCGTTGCAATTTCACTCCGACACTCAGTTGCCTAACAGGAGATGCGATCTACCATGTTCAACTCGCCTTTACCCCGGGAACCGGAGTTGTCGTTCAAGGGCCCGAACAACCCCACGAACTCTGGCATCATGAGTATAATAAAGGGCCATTTGGTTCCCTATTTCGAATCATCGCACTCAGCACCAGCATCCTCTGCAAACAGCTTCTTGCAACATCTCCAACGATCTCTCAGACGTTATTCGATAATCATTCACAACCAACTCTTCCCCAATTCTCCAGCAAGAACCTGTTTCAGACTTTAAAATGTCCATCATGAACGGAACCAACACTACCAATGGCAACGGTGTCTCCCACACCAACGGAACCAATGGCACCAATGGTCATACCAACGGACACTCACACGAGAATGGCATTAATGGCCACTCTCACGAAAACGGCACCAATGGCCTCAACGGTGCATCCCACACGAACGGTACAAACGGTACAAACGGTACCAACGGTGTCCACGCCGACGACACCAACCAAAAGGCAGTCCCCATTGCCATTTGTGGCATGGGTCTCCGCCTTCCAGGTGGATCCTCCACACCGCAGGAATTCTGGGAATTCCTTGTCAACAAGGGAGATGCCAGAGGCCGCGTCCCGACCTCTCGCTACAACGTTTCGGCATACCACGAGACTACTAAGCGCCCTACTACTGTCGCCACAGAGTATGGCTACTTCCTCGACGAAGAAGTCAAGCTCGGTGCCATGGACACGACTCGCTTTTCCATGAGCCGAGCTGATGTCGAGTTTGCGGACCCCCAGCAACGCCGCTTGCTGGAAGTTGTCACTGAGGCGTTTGAAGACGCTGGAGAGGCCAAGTTCAGGGTATGTGTTGTATCCTTAGATGTATGCATGTTTACTAAAAAAAACTTCCAGGGCAAGAAGATTGGTTGCTACTTCGGCAACATGAACGAAGACTGGGGCGAGATGATGAACCGCGACCCTCTTTGGCACGGCCCCAACAAGATCGACGGCTACCAAGACTGGATGCTTGCCAACCGTATCTCGTACGAGTTTGGCTTGACTGGACCAAGGTTTGTTCTTTGATGCCATATCGGGGTACTAGATCGCTAATACTGAGTAGCATGACTATCCGCACAGCCTGCTCATCGGCTCTCATGGGCGTCAACGAAGCTTGCACAGCTATCCAGCGAGGCATCTGCGAGTCTGCAATTGTCGCCGGTGGTAACCTGATTCTGGCACCTGGAACCACGCAGCAGATGACGGAAAAGGGCATCCTGTCTCCTGAAGGTTCTTGTAAGAGTTTCTCTGCCGATGCGGACGGATATGCACGTGGTGAGGCATTCACCGCAGTGTTCCTGAAGCCTCTTGATGCGGCTATCCGCGATGGCAACCCCGTCCGCGCTGTCATCAGAGCGGCTGCAGCAAACTCGGACGGAAAGACACAGGGTATTACCCAGCCCAACGGCTACGCTCACGAAGCTATGATCCGCTTGGCCTACAAGCAGGCTGGCATCACAGACTTCTCCAAGACAGCGTACTTTGAGTGCCACGGCACCGGCACAGCAGTTGGAGATCCCATTGAGACGGGAGCAGTAGCCCGCGTGTTCGGCGAAAGCGGTATCCACATCACATCTGTGAAGCCCAACGTCGGTCACACTGAGGGTGCCTCTGGTCTTGTCTCCCTGATCAAGGCTGTCATGTCGCTAGAGCACCGCACCATCCCCCCGAACATCAAGTTTAACTCGCCCAACCCCAAGATCCCTTTCAAGGAGGGCAAGCTCACTGTTCCCGTAGAGCCCACCCCGTTCCCGGCTGATCGCTGCGACCGAGTCAGTGTCAACAGCTTTGGACTCGGTGGCTCAAATGCCCACGTCATTGTCGACTCTGCCAGGAGCTTCAACCTCCCCAAGCCAGCGGTTCGCGACAGCGAGAGGGAGAGCGACCCCCAGTTGCTCCTTTTCTCGGCTGGCTCAGCTCCTTCGCTCAAGTCCACCATCAGTGGCTACGAGAACTGGGTTGTGAAGAACCCCGATATGGCCGACAGGATGAACGACCTCAGCTACACGCTCGCCAACAGGCGTGAGCACCTTCCTCATCGCTCCTTCAAAGTCTGGGGCGCCAATGATGCTCCGCCATCTCAGGGACGAAAGATCCCCGGTCAGCCGGTCAGCCTGGTCATGGTCTTCACAGGCCAGGGAGCACAATGGCCGCGCATGGGTCGTGAACTGCTCCTTCGCGATGATCTTGTCTTCCAGCAGAGCATCCGAAAGATGGACGATTACCTCGCGGCTCTCTCCGAGCCTCCTCAATGGACCATCAAGGGCGAGCTGATGAAGTCGGCTAAGACGTCGCGCGTCCAAAAAGCAGAGCTTTCACAGCCCTTGTGCACTGCCGTCCAGGTCGCCATGGTCGACCTTTTGGCAAGCATCGGTGTCGAGCCCGCGGCGGTCGTTGGCCACAGCAGTGGTGAACTTGCAGGTGCCTACGCTGCTGGCGCCCTTACCGCAAAGGAGGCCATTATCGGAGCCTACCAGCGTGGCCAGGCCGCCAAGCTCCAGAACAGAAAGGGAGCCATGGCCGCCGTTGGTCTCGGCTGGGATGAGGTTGAGCCGTTCCTCAATCGCCCAAAGGTTGTCGTTGCGTGCGAGAACTCCCCCAAGAGCGTCACTCTTTCTGGTGACTTTGACGAGGTCGAGGCCACAGTCAACCGCATCAAGGAGGCCAACCCCGACATCACTGCTCGAATGCTCAAGGTCGAAAAGGCATACCACTCATACCACATGCGCGAGATTGGACCCGACTACCACGCCATGATTGAGCCTCACCTCGAGGGCAGGCAGGCAGTCAAGCCCTTCTTCTCCAGTGTGACTGGCACAGGAGAGCCAGAGCAGCGCAAGCTCGACGCCAAGTACTGGCAGCAGAACCTCGAGTCTCCTGTGCTTTTCAACCCCGCTGTTGCCGGTGTGCTGAAGCACTTCAAGAACCCAGCCTTTATTGAAGTTGGTCCCCACGGAGCCCTCGCCGGTCCAGCCCGCCAGATCTTCGCAAAGGCCTCGGCTTCCCCGCCATACCTGTCCGTCATGGTCCGTAACGAGGACTGCGTGCAGTCGTACCTGTCCGCTGTTGGTAAGCTCTTTGAGCTGAACGTCTCGCTCGACTACGACGCCGTTTGCCCCGCTGGCCAGACGCTCCCTGGCCTTCCCCGTTACCCCTGGCACTACGAAGGCGAGTTCTGGGTCGAGTCTCGTATGTCGGCTGAATGGCGAGCTCCCAAGTTCCCCAGGCACCCGCTTCTGGGACGCCCGCAGTTGGAGAGCACCAGTCTCGAGCCTAGCTGGAGGAACCTCATCAACATTGAGGACGCCTCCTGGCTCCGCGACCACCAGATCCAGGGTACCATTGTTTTCCCTGCCGCTGGTTACTTTGCCATGGCAGGTGAGGCTATTCGCCAGCTGAGCGGTATCGAAGAGTCGTACAGCCTCTCCCATGTGGTGCTCAGCCAGGCACTCATCCTGCAGGAGGGTGTTGACACTGAGGTCGTCACGAACCTGCGCCCTCTTCGCCTGACTGACTCCGAAGACAGCCAGTGGTGGGAGTTCTCCATTGCTTCCTACAACGGTCACTCATGGCTGAAACACTGTGTCGGTCGAGTCTCGGCTGTGCCATCTGTCGAGCCAGCCAAGGCTGGTGAGCTCCAGCCGCTTCCTCGCAAGTTGGATACTTGGAAGGTCTTCAACACTCTGGCAAAGGCTGGTATGCAGTATGGCCCAGCTTTCCAGCGCTTGGGCGAGATCAGTGCAGACACCATGAAGACCAGGGCTGTCAGCACCCTGACCAGCGATCGGAACGGAGACGAGAACAAGTACCACCTTCACCCCACAGTCATCGATGCAGCTCTCCAGATGGGTCTTGTTGCCGCCAGGTCGGGCAAGCTCGATGCTAGCAACTGTGCAGCGATGCCCACCTTGATCGAGGAGGTGACCATCTTCCGAAGCACTCAGGAGACTGGTATGTTCGTTGCAGCCTCCACCACCGTTCAGCCTGGCAGTGGTGAGATTCGCGGCAACTTCCAGGTTGTTGCAGACGGCAAGGCCATCCTGAACATGCCAAAGGCTGCTTTCACGTCTATCGAGCAGGGCGACAAGGACATTGTGCACAAACTCCCCATCAGCGCGCGTGTCAACTGGCAGCCTCATCTTGACTTTGTCGACGCAGCTTCTCTCATCAAGCCCGAGTTTGATGGCGAGAAGTGGATGCCCATGCTCAATGAGCTGAGCGAGCTCTGCTTCATCTTCTTCCAGAGATGCATCGAGGATGTCAAGGTGACCGAAAACCCTACCATCCAGCGCTTCGCTGCCTGGGTCGGTCGTCAATACCAGACGCTCGACAAGAACCACCCCGGACACGCTCTTGACACTACACAAATTGTCGAGCGGGCCCACGCAATCGGAGAGCTTATGGCCGGCACGCCTCTCGCCGCATGCGCCGACTGCATCCTTGAGATTGGCAAGAACATTGTCGAGCTATTCACGGGCGACATGAGCATCGTCGAGGTTCTTTCGCAGGACGATCTTCTCAACAGGCTTTATGCCGCGGCCAACACGACCAACAAGACGGCCTTCCTCAAGAGCCTGGCACACGCAAGGCCCAGCCTCCGTATCCTGGAGCTCGGCGGCAGCACTGGACAGCTGACGACGTCTCTGATCAAGGACCTCAGTCTCCCCAACGGCGGTTCGCTCTACTTCAAGCATACTTTCACTGACCCCTCTTCGACTGCTCTCGCGGATGCAAAGAAGGAACTCCAAGATCTGGACAACATTGAGTTCCGCGTGCTGGACATTGCCTCGGACCCAGCCGAGCAGGGCTTCAAGGAGGAGGACAAGTACGATCTGATTGTCGCGACCAACCATGTTCACGCCACCCCTAGCTTGGCCACGTCGCTGGCTAACGTACGCAAGCTGTTGGCGCCCGGTGGCCGTGTTCTCCTGCAGGAGCTCAGCACCGAGTCCAAGTGGATCAACTGCATCCTGGGCTTCCTGGACGAATGGTGGGTTGGCGAGAACGACGGGCGATGCGACGAGCCCTACGTTTCTACCGAGCGCTGGGCATCCGAGCTGAAGCGTGCCGGCTTCGCTGCACCAGACATGGTTCTCGATGCCCCAGCACCGCACCAGACAAGTGTCGTCATCATCGCCAGACCCGAGGAAGACGCCCACCCAGCCGTCAACAAGACCGTGACTGTGCTTGGCTACGAGCAAACCGGCAAGAATGTCGATGCCGTGAGCCAGAAGCTGCAGAGCCGCGGCTACACAGTCAACAAGTGCAGTTTCGGCGAGGATATCCCTCAAGAGACACAATATGTAGTCAGTCTTCTCGACGAGGAGAGCCCCTTCTTCGAGGACATTGACCAGCACCGCTTCCAAACGCTGCAGAAGCTCACTGCCAACATTGGCGACCGCGGCCTCTTCTGGCTTACGCGCCCCTCGCAGATGCAGTCCAACGACCCGCGCTACGCCACAGTCGTGGGTGCAATCCGCTCCATCCGCCACGAAGACACGATTGACTTTGCCACGTGCGAGGTCGAAGACGTGGGCGCCTCGCTGGACCTCGTTGCCGACGCCTTTACCCATTTCCAAAAGGGCCAGGAGGACGACTTCTTCAGGCCCAACTACGAGTATGCCATTGCCGACGGCATCATCAATGTGCCTCGCTTCTACCCCTTTACCTTTGACGACGAGCGCGTATCCAGCCGTGTTGCTGAAGAGTGCGTGTCTCTGGTAGCCTCGAAGCCAGGCCGTCTTGCCTCGCTGGGCTGGGAGTCGCGCCGATCCAAGCCTCTGGCTGGAAACGAGGTCGATGTTGAAGTCTTCTGTGCGGGACTCAGCTCCAAAGTAAGTTTTTTTTGAATCAGTCAAGCTTTCATGGTCTACTTTACTAACAACACTTCAAGGATGTCGCTGAAATTATGGGCACCAGCCCCTACCCTGCTGGAGGCCTCGGTGGAAGCGCCAGCGGTGTTGTTTCTGCCATTGGACCTGATGTCAAGAACCTTGCCGTGGGCGACCGTGTCATCGGCCTTGGCTCTGGCAGCTTCTCGTCGCACATGCGTGCGTCTGAGGCGTTGATGGTCAAGGTTCCCGACAACTGCTCCTTCGAGGAGGCGGCTACCTTGCCTGCTGCCTTTGGAACAGCCCTTGCTGCTCTGAAAAATGCCGGAAACCTGCAGTCTGGACAGTCTGTTCTCATTCACAAGGCTACCGGAGACGTCGGCCTCGCCGCCTTGCAGCTTGCAAAGGCCTCCAAGGCGGATGTCTACGCCACTGTCAGCACCGAGGCGGAAGCTGCCTACCTCGTTGAGAGCTTTGGTCTTTCGAGGACTCACATCTTCTGGTGCACCGACGACAGCTTTGTGAAGGAGATCATGGAGGCAACGGGCGGAGAGGGAGTCGACATCGCTCTCAACTCGCTGTCTGGTGATCTCCTACACGCTACCTGGAAGTGCGTTGCTGAGTTTGGCAAGATGATTGAAATCGGCACCACCGACCTGATTGGTGCCGGTAAACTCGAGCTCAGCTCTTTCTTGGGCGGCAGGACTTATACCGGCGTCAACCTCGAGGCTCTGGTGGCCAAGAAGCAATCCGTTGTTCAGGGGTGAGTGATATACGAGATATCCTAATACTGTTGATCTGATAACTAACGCCTTGCAGACTTCTCCAATCCACTGTTCAGCTTCTGCAAGAGGGTAGCATTGCCCCGCTTACACCTCGAGCAGTGTACGAGGCCTCTGGCGTAGATGATGCCATCAAGCACGCCCAAGAGAACAAGGACTCTAGCAAGATCATCCTTCAGCTCCGCGATGCCAATGGCAAGCTCAACGTCGAGACCAGTACCATCAAGGTTGCCGACGACATCTTCACTATCGACGAGACAGCATCATACCTGCTTGCTGGAGGCCTAGGTGGCATCGGCACGGTCATTGCCAGGCACCTAGTCGAGAACGGGGCTCGCCGCATTGTGTGCTTCTCTCGAAACCCTGGCTCGCGCCCCGAGGACAAGGACACGATCTGCGAGCTGGAAAGCATGGGCTGCGAAGTGGTGCTTGTCAAGGGCGACATGGTGAACCGCGACGACATCTACCGCGCAGTGCAGCAGTCGCCCAACCTCAAGGGTATCCTGCACTCGCCCATGCTGCTCCAAGACGAGGCCTTCCGCAACATGAAGCTGGAGCAGTGGATCAAGGCTACCGGCCCCAAGGTCAAGGGAGCTTGGTACCTGCACGAGGCCACGGTCGAGGCTGGCATCAACCTCGACTTCTTCGTCTTCCTCTCATCCATGTCTGGTATCACTGGCCAGCCCGGCCAAGCCAACTACGCCGGTGCCAACACGTTCCTGGATGCCTTTGCACTGTGGCGCAACAGCAACGGGCTGCCCGCCTCCTCGATCGACATCGGTGCCGTGGCCGACATGGGCTACGCAGCGCGCGACCAGCAGCTGCTACAGCGACTCCTGAAGAACGGCTACTCTGGCGTCACCGAGGCGGAGATGATTGAAGCCTTCCGAGCCTCGGCCTCGTACCCGGTGCCGGAGCTGAACACAAACACAGCGACTGCTCCATTCGCACACATGAACACGTTTGCCACGGGCTTCGGCTCCGACAAGTCGCTCAGCCACCCGGAGAGCCGTCTGCACTGGAAGAAGGACGTCCGCATGGCCATCTGGCACAATATTCCCGACGGCGACATTGGCAGCGCCAACGACGGCGGCGACGGCCTCAAGACGTTCCTCGCCGCAGCCAAGAGCGACCCAGAGCTACTCAGCAAGCCAGAAACATCCGTCTACATTGCCCTTGAAATCGGAAAGCAGCTCATGAAGCTGCTGCTGCGTCCCGACGACGACCTCGACATCACGCTGCCAGTGCAGCAACTGGGCCTCGACTCTTTGGTTGGAATTGAGCTGCGCAACTGGTGGAGACAGACGTTTGCCTTTGACATTAGTGTGCTCCAGCTGCTTGGCTTTGGCACCTTGGAGGAGCTGGGTCGCCAGGCGGTCAACGGATTGGCCAAGGCTGCTGGTGGTGGTAAATGACGGGAGAAGTCTTCTTCTTTTCAACCTGCTTTTTTTTCCTTTGTTCCGCGTAGCTTAATTTCTCCTATACTAGAACCAAATTGACCTTTGTGTTTTTTTTATAAATCAGCTTTCCGACTAGTGCGTGACTTTACGAGTGATTCTCTAGGTCTTTCCAAAGGCACAGCTTCATTACTCATGTGTCCAGATTTTCCGTACTTGCAGCTGTGGCAGAAACCAAGGACATGTGGCAAAGAACCACATGATGCAAGTGTCTCTCATCCACAGTGTGCCAATTAGTTAATAGGGAAACCATTTACCTGATCCCACACCTCACAGCCACACACACTCAAACAGGGAACTATAGTTCTCACTTTTCCTTGGCTTACTAAGGAGGCTTCTTCTCTTCCCAGTTTGCACTTGGTCCCGTTGGCATGCTGATGGCATGCATAAGATGCCAAGCCGCCGTTTCATCCCTTCTGGAGTAGGATTAGGAATTGCTGTTGTGGGCACGGAGTATGAGAGATGATGTTGTGGGCGTAGGGGTTTAGGGCGGGCTAGTTGGTCGTATTCTGAATGAATTGTACAGGTGTTGTAGACGAAGAGGTAAAAGACATGGCATAAAAGTAGGGTACGGATGCTACTTAGTGACGTCATGCACCGCGAACGCCATATACAGCACTACTTACCACTACCCCTAATAACCACGCTGCAGACATACCCGCAAGCCCAGATATACACATACACACGTATCTCCGCGGGGACCCCTCAATCCATCCTGTCGCCACATACCCAACCCCCATCCCCCGCATTTCCTCTCTCTCCTCCCATGCCAACGAGCACGAGCACGTGAAATACAAGTATGTACAAGAGCACAGCAAAGAAAAAAAGAACCAAGTATTCCAAGCAGGCTAAACTCTCTACACCAATACTCGGTCTAACCAACTTGGCTATCTTACCACACCCCCACCTAAAACAAGCCGCCCCCCCCCCCCACTTCGCTACCACCACTGCCTTGTTCCAGTAATAATGTAACATGGTAGGGTCCCATGGATTTTGCAACCTCGGGATACTTACGCGTGCGCGTACTCAACGGTGGTGGCGAGGCAGAGGGCGAAGCCACACACGTACACACACATACATACATACACACAGGTCAGGAGGGCGGCGGGGGGGGAGTGATAGGTATACGTTACTTTGGATTTTTCTTCTTCTCGAACTCATGGCGTGGGATGCGATGGGATGTAAGGGGAAGGGAGGGAAGGGGGAAGGGGGGGGGGCGGGATATCGGGGCATAGGTTGCCCACGCCAAAAGTCCGGGGTTGCGGATGTGCATGGGGGGGCGCACTCCGCGTTTATTCGGGTCACGCAGCCAAAACCAAGAAAAGAAAAAAGTCGTGAGCAGCAACAACCACACATTCCACGGCGCTCCCTTCGCACCTCCTCCTTGGACACACGCTCGCATCCCTCGATTCAGGCGTGCCACGCGCCCCTTCGGCCAAGGCCCGCCAGCCAAGGCACCGAGCGCAGCGGGGGGATCAAATCAAAAAAAAAAAATCAGGCGCACCGAATCCAGCAGGGCGCGCCAAGGCCGCCGAACGGGTAGTTATTATGAAGTAAAAAAAGGGCGCCCAGGCGGCACAGATGGCATGCCGGTTTCGCTTCCCCCCTGGAAGTGGTGGTGGTGGTGTCTTGGCTTTTTTTTTGATTTTGCTTTGCTTGAAAGCCTGAGGGCGGAGGGCGGAGGGGAAGCTAGTGTATGTATGTGGCACACCGACTTGGGAACTACCACTACTGTTACTGCTACCACTACTATCGTTACGACTACTGCTACTTACCTCCACTAGCCTTGGTTATCCTAGCTTCACTTACACCTATCCCTACGCCTACGACCACCCTACACCTACAGCCACTCCACTTCACCACGCCCACCCAAAGCATGCTCGACTTTCCGCCCGTCGTGCGCGTGGAGCTCCAGCCCATGCCGCACGAAGCGCACATCCGGCGGCCAGGCGAAGACTGGGCGGGCATCACGAATCCCAAGGAGAGAAAGCGGTTGCAGAACCGGTTGAATAAACGAGTTTGTACGTTGAAATATTCGTTTTTTTTTTGTTTCCCCCTTGTTTTCCTCTCGTCTGTCTCTCCCCGGGTCACTCTTCTGATTCCAGGGTCTGCTTAGTTGGGAGTGGTGCTGGGTTATTTTATTGTATTTGCCAGCGACGAAACCCCCACCCTCCTCCCCCCAAGCCCCCCAAATCTTCCTTTTTACTCTGCCTGGTGCAGTTCCCACGAGTCAATATGCTGCTAGATCGACATGGATAGAAGCTAACACGTGGACTTGTTTGCAGCGAGACAGCGCAAACGAACAATGTGCTACGAAGACGATTCCTCGGATTCCACGTGCTCGGGGGGTACATCGCCGGATGCCTTCTGCATGGACATCTGCGTTCCGAGTGCTGCAGTCGTTGTCAGTGCCATGGCTGCTGTTACTGAATCCAATTGTGCCTCGCCGGCGTCATCGTCGTCGTGCATCACCGTGTCGACATTCAGCCACTGCTCGCAGGCAGACGCCGCACAGAAGCGCGCTATGCTGGAGCGCTTCGCACAGCAAGCACTCGTCAGCTACATGACGGCAGATCCGTGTGCAGACCACCATTTGAAGCTTCTGCAGTTCAATACTATCAACGGGTTTACCAAGAACGCAGGAGCACTGGGCTACCAGTTCGACTGGCTGGTGTGCGCCGCGGTTTCGCCGTTTGGATGCAACGGGCCGGGCCGCAGCGCAGTCGGGCCTGCCGCCGCCGCAGTCGTGCCGAGTAGCCTCAAGCCGACGACGATGCAGTTGACGACTCGACACCATCCATGGCTGGATTTGTTCCCCTTCCCCCGCATGCGTGACAACCTGCTCATCGCCGCTGGTGTACTGTCACCGGAAGAAGAACAGCAGCTTTTCACCGATGTCATGGAGTCGGATGGCGGCAAGGACGAATGGACTGGCCTGGTGCTCTGGGGCGAGCCGTGGGATCCGCAGAGCTGGGAGGTCAGTCTTCCTTTTCTGAAGCGATGGGCCTGGCTCGTCAATGGGTGTCCGGAAATCATCACGTCGACGAATCATTGGCGACGGAAGAGGGGCGAAGATGCCATTTCGGCGCCGGGATTCGTGCTCGACGAGTATTAGTGACAAGGTTAGCAATGGTGATGGCGCTGGAAACAAGCAACAATAACTGTCATTTCTGGTCAATTAGTCAAATTAGAACGCTCGTTTAACGCATAGTTTGAATATAAAAATGAAAAATCCACCACCGCCGTCTGCTTGCATGAAGCAGCAATGCGAAGAATGCAAGGAATGGATACTACCGTTGAATTTAGCCGGATCCCACCCAAGAAGCAAGAAAATCAACATCATATTTCCCCCTTCAACACAGCACTCCAGTCCTCATCCCGAAAAAAGTCTTCCAGAGCAGTCGTCTTGATACCCAGCTCGGCCGGCGTCTTGACCTTGGGATTTCCGCCAGCATAGCCGTATTCGGCAAAGAATCTGACATCGTCGATAACGGTCGCCTCAAATCCCTCGGGTAGATACTTTACGTATTCGTCCTCGTCGACGTCTCTCACTTTTGCCTCGACTCCTAGCGTGCGGCCCCAGGTAGCTGCGTATTCGGGCTTAGTGAGGATCTCGCTGGCGCCCAGAACATCTGTTCCCGGTGGGTGATGAAGAACAAGTGCCTCAACAAACACGCCCGTGTCACGAGTCGCCACAACCTCGGGGTTCGCCTGGTGCCTGCCGGACGTCCTAAGGCGTACGTATTCAAACGTGCCATTGGGCAGCTTATGCGGCCGGAAGGCGGCTATGTCTCTCCACGTCTCCTGAAAGATGCCCATGGTAACAGTACTCAGACGGGAGCGCAGATCCGGCAGGCGTTCCCGCATGTAGCGCTCAGCAGCGGCCTTTGAGTCGAATTCGTATGCGTGCTTGTACTTGCCACCACTGATGCGCTGCACAGGAGCGAGGGTGGAAAAGATAAACTTGTCGAGCGTCGAAAGTACCTTCGGGTCAGATGCGGCCGTTGCCACATTGATAGCTTGCAGCGTTTCGAGATCTCCTGCGTACTCCTCAAATGACATTCCCGCTGCCTCTGCCTCGTCCTGCAGGGTCTTGTCCTCGCTAACACGCGTGAAGCACGTGGCCCAATCAGTTACAGCAAAGATGGCATTGGCGCCTTGGAAGGCTGCTTTGAGGGACTCCAAATCGTCGTAGTCGCCTTTGACCATCTCAACGCCTCGACGGCTCCATTCCTTGGCCTTGGCGGAGCCGGGGTTACGTGTTAGTCCGCGGACGCGCCATTCGGCGTGAGAGAGGAAGCGGTTTGCAACAGAGCCGCCCTAATGATTACCGAGACGTCAGTGGCTGTCTGAGCTGAGACGGCGCGTGGCCGAGGGGGGGAGCAATATACCTGCGTGCCAGTGGCGCCGAGGATGGTGATGAGTTTCTTAGGCATGATGGGATTTTGCGTGCTTGTAGTTGGGAATGTGCTTCACTTGGCTAGGCCGATTCCGAGACGTCAAGGCTGACGAGTGATGTATTTATGTTGACTCGACAAGATGCAAAGGGCTTAAGTGTTGAAGCGGCTCAGCAGCTGGATGACCTGGGGCGGCCCGCCATTGGCCAGGCCATACGAGAGCAGGATTTCTGCATTTGGCTGACACTGTGTGAGGGCAGTGTCACGAGCAGCCGGGAGGCATGCAGGTGAAGGACGCCGGCTCCACTTTGCTTTATACAGAGTGAAGGGGTGCCGTCGAGGCGTGGTGCATGCGGATGACATGGTCTGAGCGGGCCGGGGATGCATGCAGCTGACATGGAGGGGACGCGTGGAGACAGATGGACGGGGGGGTTGGCAGAGGGAGCAGGAGTGAGATGGAGTGGAGACAGAGGTGAAGGCGAGATGAGATGGAGGGGCGGACCCCACAGCGCCCCTCCCGCACTATGTAGCAGACGCCCAGGCCACGCCCAGCATGCGCCTACAACTCACATGCATCGTCTGAAGAGATGGCCCGATGGCCCGCCCCGGATGCGCCACATGCCTGTTCCCGCTCTCTGTCTAGGGCGCAAGCGGAAGCCGGCGACAGCATGTGAATAAGGCCCATCAGACTGGGTAGAGGTAAGTAACAGGCACCGTCCATGCGTGCAGCACACCGTCTGGGCCGAGCGTGTGGTTTCTGCTCACACCAAGCAGACGACCGTTCGAGCAATTGCTGATATATGCCTTTTGCCCAGTGCCCGCTTGACAGACACAGTCAGCAAGCTCGTCTTAGCATCCAGAGCTCCTTTTCTGAAACAATACATGGCCATTGGCGCGCAGGCTTGATTGGTAGGGTTCGTGGGAGGCCTTGCATGCCTATTCCATCCTTCGGGGATGTGAATATGGACATGCAAAGTCCCATCTTACGCCTCCAAACTGCTGTGCGACTTGGCAACAATGGCATACAAGAATGGCTGCGCCTATATAGCCAACTTGTCGAGCTTGCTTGAGTATACCGTTACACACTTAGCAGCAACATTCCCGCCTAGTCTCTCAGTCTGCAGCCCAACGAGACACCCATCTCCTTTTATATCATCTTCTATCCAAAGACACTGCAGCCATGCCCGCCCCTTCCGGTGTCCGGCTGCGTGACAGTTGTCAGGCGTGTGCAGCCTCCAAAACACGATGCTCAAAAGAAAAACCTCAGTGCAACCGATGCGCAAAGAGGGGCACAACGTGCCAGTACCTGGTGACACAGAGAACCGGCAGAAAGGCTGGCCCGCGCAGTGACTCCAAAGACGACAGCAATACCACACACCGGCCAGCTCTCAGCCGCACACCGACGCCCAAGTCGCCATCAATACGCTCGTCTATAGAGCAAGAAACACAGCCCGAACTCTCCGTGCTCACCTCGCGGCTCGATGCACTCGAAGCAGCCATGATGCCCTCCAACAACGACTGCTTCTCCATGCTCATGTCAGACGTCGACTTCTCCACGCCAGCCCAGCCCTACGACCCAGCGGACCCATCAGACATTACACAAGATTACATGCTTGGCATGCCGCATAGCCATAGTGGCAATCATGAAATGCCATACTATAGCGACAGCTTGGCTGCAGACGGTTCGGCCTCGGCCCAGCACGACCTGCCTTTTCGGTCAGGCCCGTCTTCGCTTCCCCCCTCCTACTCGCTACCGTACGAGCAACTCGTCCAAGAACTAAGCCACACCCCCATGCAAACTATGCCCCAACAGCAAGAAGGCATCACGTTGGCGCTGCAGCTCATGGGTCAGCTCTGCTGCTTGGAACAACGCCCTGCATACGCCAATCTGTCGCCTTTGGAACGCGAGCACTGGATCAACACGCTCGCCGACAAATGCAGAAAGGTCACATCGACTGTCAGTGACATGCTGAATTGCCACAGCTCCAAAGACGGCTACTTTTTGACTGTCGTCTGCCTGGTCATGTCAAAGGTGCTGGATGCCTACGTCCAGGCAGCCCAAGCATTGAGTGCTCGCGGACTGGGGGACCGGAGGTTATCTCACTCATCATCATCCTCGTCGACCGTTTCCGTCATGTCCACCACAGAATCAGAGACGTCGTACGCCAGCACCTCGCGCTCAGCGAGAGAGGGCGACGCAAAAGCCATCCAGCAGCTTTTGGATGAACTATACCAAGTCCGTGCTTCCATGGACCTTTTAGGCACAAAGGTTGCCTCTATGCCTTCCTCGTATGATTCTCTAGCAACAGCGGTACCCTTTTCCCCGGATGTTCTGAACAAGCTGTACGATGAGCAGCGGAGGCGGCTAAAGACAATATCCTTGCAGTTGATTAATAGTTTAAAGGCGTTTTGGGTAGAGGAGCATTCATTTTAGTCAACGATTATCATTTGGTTGATACCCGGTAGATAAAATATACAAATAAGCATTCTTACCATACTAGAGGAGTTGCACATGTGAACGCGAAATGTGTGGATCTGGTGGTAATGATATCACGTGACTCAATGGACGACGAATGATATGCAAGGGCCATACCAAAGAGTATCCACATCATCGGCTATTAGATGAAATCGAACAATCTGAACAGGTTGAGAGTGCATGTGACATTGTGCTGATCAAACAACAATAGTCGTTCAAAAATAGCTCCAACAAACAACAAAAATGCATACATTTTACAAGCATAACTAGCCCCACCACAAAGTGCGCGCGACCACAAAGTGCGCGCGCGGCCTCACCAAAACTACCTTAAAAACGAGGCTATAGAGCCACACCAAATAGATATTATCACGATATATTTTGGTGGTGAGATCAATAGGCTTTAATATATATATACAGCTATAGAAATCGAGACGGAGTTCTAATCGCGCGGCCGCGACGCGAGGTTGGAGGTGGTGAGCTTGCAGCACCTCCCTGAGGCTCCTCACCACCTTGAGGCCTCGCGATAGGCTTCTTTTCTTGAGTAGCCTTTGCAGGAGCCATGAAGCTCCTTCTCCTACCCCTTTGAGAAGTTTTAATAGCTTTTTGAAGTTGTTTTGCAGCCTTGCGAGCCGCGATCCTTGAGGCCTTTTCAATAGCCTTCTCCTCCCTCTCCTTCTGCCTCATTAGACTTACTGCAAGCCTCGCCTGACGCCTCTGCTCCTTCTCCCTCGCCCTAACCTGCCTTGTCTCCTCACGCTGTCTTCTCGTATCAGCCTTTTGGAGTTGCAGTTGCTCCTCCTCCTCCTCCTGGAGTTGTAGGCGATCGCGCGCCTCCTTCACCTTCCTTGGAGACCAGAATACAGCTCCACCATGATACTCCTCAGCCTCCTGTAGGGGTAGAGGCTTACCTCGTTTCCTACGTGTTCTCTCATTAACTAGAGCCTCTCTCAGCTTCCTTACTTCATCCTTGAGGAGACTGTTTTGACCGAACTCGAGGTGAGGGACCTGGCTGAGCTTTTT
>NW_007360288.1:1419022-1492212 GCF_000359705.1 Exserohilum turcica Et28A
GACTAGCCCAGTGTACTCCAACCTCAGTCTTGGCGATCTGTGAGGCAAAATTGCGTATCATTGGCTGAGTAGGTGGTAAGCCTCTATCTGTTAGTCGATTGATATAGGCGATTAGGGCCTGCTCCTGCTGTGGGTGGAGGAGCTGCCGTTTTTGGCCACCTATCGCGCGTGAGGCGTGTAGGCCTTGGTGTCTTCGGGTAAGCGTAGATCGAACAACACTATATTTTTTGCAATATCTGTATACGAAAAAGGCTCATCAGGTCCTAGGGCATTAATAGCTGCAAGCGCAGCCTCAATATTAGCCATGGTGGTGGGGATACGACGCGTTGAGGTTGAGGTGGTTGTAAGGCGCGCGCGCACTTTGTGGTCGCGCGCACTTTGTGGTGGGGCTAGTTAACCCGCATTACGTAAAGCTGTTTATCACTCTAGCAAATAAACTGTCCAAATTTCAAGACCATGTATGATGACAAACAGAAACCCTCAAGATATTTCTCTCCCATCCAACTCTATCAGAACGCTAACATGCAAACATTCCAACTGAAAGACACAAAGTCCTTAAAGAAAAAACAAGCATTGAACTCGTGCCATCTCGCTCACACGTCGCATGTCTACGACCTAACAAATCCCATATCGGATCTGACACTTCAATCTCAACAAGCATTTAGTATCCCTGACCTCTCCTTCCAGCCATCACTTCATCCCTCCTTTCTCTCAACCTCTCCGACCAACCCTCCTTTTATCCCCTCCTACCGACTAGGACTCCAAGCATCTGCATCCCCCCATTTATCCAAGACCAATCCCGCACTACCAGGGTTACGATACCCAGCCTCCAATTGCTTCTCGTAGCTCACACGTCGCAGCCTCTCCGTCTCCCTCGGCGTCATGCGAAGATAGACCTCGACGCCTACGACGTGCAGAAAGAGGCATACCCAGAGCTAACCCACCTCATTGTCAGTCACATATGAAAAGTAGCCACACATCCTAGCAATCGAAATAAAATAAAAAGGGCAACTCACCATCGTTCCGAACGAAAGCACATAGCTCGCGCCCAGCTGCTCCAGCTGTCCCGGCGTCTCAGCCGCCTTGACCACAACGCGCTTCCAGCGGTCCAAGTCTCCATTTGGCAAAAAGCACCCTGGATAAGTCTGACTTGGAAACGGCAAATCGTAGTTCTTGTACAGAAACCCAATCTCGTCGCACATCCACACAGCCCAGTAGTTGCCGAGGCGGGTAGTAATCTGGCTGGCACCGAGGTTGATGAGGCGCGCTGAAATCGTAACGCCCATGTAGAACATGGTGCGCAGCATCCAAGCGCGGTGCTGGTCGACCTGCTTGCAGCGGATGTTCCACCAGGCGAGTACTATACCGATAGTCGTCGAGATACCCATGAGCGTCTCGACGGCGTGGCTCGTCGTGCGGTTCCCGCCGGCCTTGTGCCGGATGACGACGAAAGCCGCGGCGTTGCTGATGAGACAGAGGAGTAAGACGACATACCCGTTTACGCGGTGGAACATGAGGAACTTGTGGCGCAGCACCGGCGTGAACTGAAGTACCATGAGTATGCCTGCGGGCAAGATACACGCCAGATGGATCAGCATCCCGTAGCGGTAGGCGCCCGCGTGGAAATAGTACCAGTACCCCGGGACGAGAGCAAAGCTGTGCTTGAAATGGCCGTCGTAGTCGAGGTCTTTGAGGCGCGACAGTGAGAAGCCGAGCATGCCTCCGGCGAAAATCACCCCTGTTCACATTACTCTATCAGTCACTGCTCTTCTCTCTCTTCTTCGGCAGTATCTGCGGAATCGTAGGACTGCAAGGGGTCGGCACTTACACAGCGGGAAATTATACCCCCGGTTGAACCCAAAGAAGCCATATACCCGCCGATACCTAGCGGCATGTCCGCTGGTACCTCGCCCATTCTCCTTGCTGGCTTGGCTAGCTGTGCTCGTTGCAACGCTACCATCCTGCGTCGAACAACCCGCTGCTGCTTCTTCTTTCGACATTGTCTCGACGGGAGACGCGCAGCGTACGCTTCAAAGCACGATTCAATCCACGGCAGTAAAACAATAAGAGCACCGAGAAGCTGGTCGAGCGTCCTGGATAGCGTGAAGTCGACGATCGACATTGTCGTAGGACAAAACTCAATTGCAAGAAGAGAAACTGGTATTTATACACGAGATATGCGGGCGAGCACATGTGACCAGCGCTTTTTCCTCGCTACCAAGCAGGATTCCAAGCTCGACAAAAGTGGAGTCTCCGTAGTGGTCCTCGGAGCCTCCAAGCAAAAAGCCCACGGAGCTTGTTTCTCAGCGTACATTGCTGTCGTTCGGGTTCTTGGTATACTCTGTATGCGAGCTAATGCACATGCACGACATGCATGTCCCGTGTATGTGTGGGTGGATGACATTCCGGCATATACTGACCCCTATGAGAGTACAAAACCCAACTTGCCCCCGGACTCCGATCATCCCCCCACGCAAGTGTTCCAGAAGTCCATTGCGCACTAGCATGCATGCATAGGCTGGCCATGTGGCAGGTGCATTTGGGGGATCGAAGATCTGAAGCCAGTGGGTTACATATCCCTCCCTTTAGTTGCATATGCATGTAGCTTCGGTACCTGCGGAGAGGACTGAATGGAGACCCTTGCAGGCGTGTGTATATGCGGGCTTTTTGGATTCTCGCCAAGACCCCGAGAATTCAATGCAGGTGTGACTGCATATCGAGGTTACTGGTCTAGGGGTGCTGGGGGGAGGAAGCTATGGGCGGAGTTTGCGGCTGGTTTGCGTTAGGGGCTGAGTGGAATGAGTGGCTTGGATATGCACATCTCGCCAATTTTGATGCTCCGAAAAACTTGGAGATGGGAAAATAATGGTTCAGCTACAGTTGCAAAAAGTGATGTTGCTGGTTTCGCGCGTAGTTTGTGTATGGTTATCGCGCAAAGTAAGTCGTTGGTGGCTCACGTGATGCCGCATCAACTACGTCTGTAATCGACAATGACGTTGAGATGCGGTTTTGAATAAAATAAGTTCCGCGGCTAGGTATCTACTTATTTGTCTTTCCTTCTGCGAATCGAGTTCCGCTGCCTCGAGATTAATCATGGCGCGAAATCGTCCTTTTCTTCGCCACTCAACTTCAGCCAATCTTGTAGTCTTGGTTGCCAAGCCAACTGCATGTAGTAGATAAGATCAACCATCTGAAAACGTTAGCTAGAAAGTTTCAACCTAAAACTCCGCAGCACATGGTAATATGGAAATCCCTAGTTTGTAAAGAATGTTTATAATTGTTCTATATCCAAGACATGTAGTCCTAAAAAGCGCGACCCACCTAATACCCAAAGCAGCATAGATCTGCGCAATGCCACTGTAAGGAGAAAAAAATACCTAACACCCAACACTTGCCTTCGAAATCAACCACGAACGGCTTCGTAAGAGAAAAGAGGAAATACTGCTCAAGAAATGCGCTTGCTACCATTACTTTGTGTTCTTGTAAACACTGTCTTCATAACCGTATATCGAGGCATCCAATTAAGCCATAGCTGCGACTTGCCCACCGCCTACTTTGCGGAACTGTGTAGGAATTAGTATGAAATCAATATGTATGAGGGAACGATGGAACTTACACCAAGGAAGGGGGAGAGAAGCGCTGTGATACCAGCTGACAGGATGATCATAATGTAAACATTGCTCATCGCATCGACAATAGCGACCACAAGCTTGGCCTGGATGTCTTCGGAGAAGCTCTGCCACTCGGTGCCACTGGCTCCAGCAAGGATGACGCGCGGGTCTCCGCTGAAGTCTGCGGGCAAGAGAGGGGCAGTGTATTTGGCTCCCATGTTCTGGAAGATGCTGCCGCTAAGCGAGGGAAAGAAGGTAATGCCCAGGCACTGGACAAGACTGATGACACCAATGGCGTTGAAGATGTCCTTAGGCTCGACAATGTCGGAGACACAGCCAAAGGCGGTGATCATGAAGCAACCCCCGCCAATACCGAGCAGTACGCTGTATCCGTAGATGGCAGAGACGCTGGTGTCGACTGCGACCGTGTACATGAGAGCGCCTCCCACGACCGCCAGGACAGAACCTACTAGGAACCATGGCATGTAGTAGCCCCATTTGGACATGAAGAAACCGTTGAGAATGGCAACGGTGGAGATCATGAAGACAAAGGGCAGGAGCTTGATGGCGGCATCCACGGGCGACTCACCCCGGGCGAACTGGAAGTATAGTGGGAGGTAGTAGATGGGGATGTATACGGCCGAGGCGGCGGAGAATGTGGCGACTTGCAAGATGCCCAGCTTGAGGTTTCGAAGCATGTGGCTGGGGTAAAGTCGGTTTTCCTTCTCGACGAAGGGGTAGAACTTGTGCGTCAAGATGAAGGCGATGGCGAGCACGACGACAAAGACCCAGAGGATAATCATGCTGTGGGACTCCCACTCGAACAGAGTACCGCCGTAGGTAATGGCCATGAAGAAGGACACGCACCAGCCAGTCCAGATACCCAGTCCGAGCCAGTCAATCTTGCCCAGACGCTCTTTGGCGGTCTGGCCCTTGGCAAAGTCGATAGAAGGCAAGATGAACACTAGGATGGGTCCGGCAATCGCGAAGATCAAGAGGTTAATGTAGAAGCCCCATCGCCATCCGAGGGTGCTTTCTGCGAATCCACCGCCGACCTAAACACGTCGAGTTAGCCATGCACATGCAATGCAGCCAGCCGCGGGAGAAAAACTTACGATTGGGCCCATGACGGTGCCGATTCCCCACGTGGGGGAGATGAGAGCAATGTAGAGGGGGCGTTCCTTGGGGGTCGTCACGACGCTGAAAAAGGTCAAAGAGCCGACATAGATGCCGCAGCCACCAACACCTGCAATCATGCGCCCGACGATCAGGGAGTCCATGGTAGGAGCGGCACCGGAAATGGCGCTGCCAACCTCGAAGCAGACGACATAGCCAAAGTAGAGCCATTTGATGTCAAAGATTCCGTACATCTTGGACTGGATGAGCACTAATGCAGTTGCAGGGAGCGCATAGGCGGTGGCAAGCCACGGGAACTTTTGGAAATCTCCGAGAGACGCAATGATGTTTGGTTGGATGTCTGCTACCACGGTCGTGTCGAGGGCGTACAGGAAGACGCATGACAGAATAGCACCAACGGTCAAGACCCACTTGATGCCGTGGATCTCGCGCTTGTACTCTGGTCCTGCATCTTCGGTTTCGGCATCTTCCGGTGGCTTTTCAGCAAGGATGACGGGGCTCTCGGAACGTCTTGAGGTTGATGATCCTTCTTTGCAGTCACCCAGGCTGCCGGTAAGGGTGGATGCTGTTTCCTTGTCGCTCATTGTGAAGGTTTTAGTGTAGTAAAGTTTGGAAAAGACTATCTCTCAAAAAGAAAGCGTGAAGGGGAATTCTTAAACAGTGTTGTGATGTCGGCTTTTGAGCTTATGTGTTTGTTCTTCTTTGGGAAGTGGAGTGAGTGGGTGATGGAGTTCATGACAGTGAGGCTGTTTGCTTTATATCTATCTCGAACTAGCAAACATAGGCATGGGTGTCTGCCGAAATCACGTTCCGTTATTGGTAAGGTAGAATGGCTAGTGACTCTGCTACGAGCCAACACGAAGCGGCAGTGGTGAAATCGCGCCAAGACATGCAGGTGGGTGACCAGTGTCAGGAGCATAAAAGGGTCCCGCCAAGATGTGTATGCAATTGGAAGACAGTAGGTATGAAAGGACAGTCAGCCGATAGCTGGAAGAGGTGATCGACGGATAGCCTTGTTATTGGATTTCTCTCTTGGTGACAAGTGGATACCGACACTCAGGTACAGCCAGGCTCAGGGCCGCCAGCAGCCAGCAGGATCCCGCCTACAAACAAGCATGAGTGGCTGAATAATGCTCCTGAGGCCCATATCCGCTTGTTGTCGCGCGGATGTGGTTCTCGAATGGAGTTTCAAGAACATTATTCAGCGGTGGCAGAAGATGGACCAATGCCGTGGTAGCAAAGTCCGGCCACGCTAATGCAGCTGGCTGACCATGACGGCCCGCTACGAAACGCACGAGGGGCCGCTATTGGCCGAGGCTGCCATCCCTGTTCCTGCATGGTTTCGAGATTGCCTATTGGTCAGTAGCACGGAGCGCTAACAGCCCGGCATGTCTTGGCACGCTAATCATGCAATAGGCTGACAGTGGGGCGAGTCCCATTCTCCGCATCTTGCACGCTAGCTATGCCAGAGGCTGACCGTTGCCATCTGCGCAAAGTAGAGGTATCTGCATGTCGCCGCCTCTGCCTGAGAATGGGGAATCGTTCGCATTTTACACCTCTACAAAACGGCTTCTTGGCGTGATCTGCAAAACCCGATGGTCGGAAGAATGCCATCTCGTCGCTATCGGAGAGCTTTCTCTTGCCCATTCTGGTCTCCGACTCGGGGAAAGCATCAACACCTGTTTACACCGAGAAGGCGAATCTTGATGCTTTGGAGAGTTGGGACCGAGCAGCAACATGGAGATGGAGGTATTTAATGAGGTGCCATGCGCAGGTATTCTTTCGACATCGCAACATCAACAAGATCGTCTGATAATTCAAAGTCATCCGTTCAACAAAGAACAATCGCTGGCACTTCTTTACAACCAAAACAACCAGCTCCACGAATTTCAGCTGTATAATCCGACAAAATGAGTCCCACTCTTGCAGGAGCCTCTTTGCTCTCGGTCAAAAACTGGGTTGCTGTCGGTGAGTGGCGACAAAGATATCTTTGCCCAAACCCTCCTCTGCTAACTCATTCATTCAACTAGTCACTGGTGGAGGCACCGGAATCGGTCTGAGTACGACCTCGCCATTTAAATCACTTGTACCCCACTGCCGCGGCATCACCCACGCCGCCAAACGCCACGCAACCAATCGGAATCATTGGCCTGCTAACGTTTTTATGAAGTGTACGCACAAGCCTTGGCCGCAAACGGAGCCAAAGTTTACATCACCGGACGACGTCAAGAAGTCTTGGAAAAAAGTGCCAGCGTCCACGGATCTGCAGACAAGATTGGCTCTTCTGGGGGTCAAATCGTCCCTCTTGTTATGGATGTGACCAACAAGGACAGCATCAAGGGTGCTGTCGACCACATCGCTGAGAATGACGGCTATGTTAACGTGTAGGTTCAATTCTGCTTGTGGGAATGCTACTGGGTGAAGCAGCATCGCTGTTCAATGAAAGGAAATCGGCTAGAATGAGCTAATCACATCACTAGACTTGTTAACAACGCCGGTGTGTGGACGACAAAGCCCGAGGCGGGTCCTGAAGATGGCCCCGAGAAGTTTGGCAGCTCCATGTTTGACCAGTCTATTGATCTTTGGCAGCAAGGTACTTCTTCGCCAGCTCCAGTATGATACGGCACGTACCACCCGATACTGACTATTATTCCAGCTTTCCTCGTCAATGCTACCTCCATCTACTTTGTTACAGCAGCTTTTGTGCCACTGCTGGCAAAGTCCGTCTCCAGCCCCATTGGCAAAATGGGCAGCGTAATCAACACCACCTCCAACAGCGGTCAGCTTAGAATGTAAGTTTCTCATCTGTATGTGCGACCTGGCAAATATACTAACAACTTGAAGGTCCGAGGGCTCGCAGCTGGCCTACAATGTAATTCGATACCACCAACCCTTCAACTTCATGCATTAGAACTTACAATACTATTAGGTTAGCAAGGCTGCTTCTGTGCAGATGACCCGCCAACTGGCCTTTGACTTTAGCCACGACAACATCAAGATCCGCGTCAACGGCATTGCACCAGGTACTTCCAAACTACATCCACCATCACCAATCCTGTGTTCGAGAAAGTACAAAATAGCTAACAATGATTTTGCCAGGCTGGTTCCCCTCGGAAATGACTACTGGAGGTTCAGACGACAACAACGAGAGCGCCTCGCAGGAAGACACCGCGTTCCAGAAGGAGATGAGCGACATTGGTGCCCGTGTGCCTCCTGGTCGCATGGGCAAGTCGGAGGACTTGGCAAGCGTAGGTTTTAGACAGTCCCCCAAAACACCATTTTGCTTACTGACTGTTCTTGCCAATAGGGTCTTCTCATGCTGGCTACGAACGACTACATCTGGGGCATGAATCTGGTGATTGACGGTGGCATCTTGCAGAGCGTGGCTGGAAACATCTAATGTCTTGGATTTCTTATGTACGGGATGCGGATTTACGGTTTCTATGGCCTATGTGGGATGGAGCGTTATTGTTGTCAGTTCTGTGTTTTTTTTCTTTTCCTATCGCTTAATTTGAGAATAGATTCAGTTATTTTTTTAAGCATTTCATACCATGGTGATAAGCATCAGTGCCGAGCATCTAGAGATTTGCAAACCAGGTTCGTTTTTTTTCCACGTGGTGATCATCAGAGACCATGTGGATTCGCACTAATGTACTCTGATAAACAAGCTTTGGGTAATGACATGGCGTGGGAGGCCGAGCCAAGCTGATATCAAGTGTGTCTGGGATGCAGTGGGGTGGCGATCGCGCCAAGTTGGAGTGGAGGTTCCAGTATGCTAGGCGAGTTGCGGACTTGTGGAGTGTGGCTAGTAGTATAGTGGGGAAACTGGAGAAGGGTTCTAGGGCTGGACGTGTATTGGATCTAGCGGCATCCTTGTGGAGTTCTACAGAACCTATCAAGATTAGTGCCAGCTGGGTCTGGTCGTTCGCACTAGCACTACTACTGCTACCCATAAGAGCATCAATGATTGCATTTGGCTTAAATAGTCTCTTGTAAGTAATACACGAGTCCAAGACTATTGTATACTCATTCAAGTCCTTACTGCAGGCAAGTGAGTAATTGTTAAGGCCAAAATAACACACTCTTACAAAGACCACAATTGACATGTTCATTAAGTCGTATCTAGATAGAACATGGACTGTTGCTGAAAAGAGCCCTATGGATATTGAATCTCCGAAATACTTGCAAACAAGGCTGAGTCATGACTCGCCTAACATTGTAGGGGGGCTGGATAACATGTTACCCAACTCGTATTGCAGGAAGAGTCGATTGGTTATTACCCCTGCTGGTTACTGTCGTAACACCATTGACTTTACTAATATAGATACAAAGTATCCTATTTATTGGTGGCTTGTGAGGGCGTGTCTCAGCTCTTGTCAAGGCTGGGTGGGGGCAGCCTGGTTACGCGCCGTGGCTGCAGTCTCGCTCGGGTACACGGTAAATCTCCTTAAACCCATGGGAACATAGCGCTATTCTTTCAATCTTCATCGCACATGGCGCACCATGGCCTCGACATCGCTCTCCGAGGTTATCAAAGCATATTACGACATCGTGAAGGATGGCATCGCGGCGTTCCAAGCCTTCGATGCGCTTTACTCAGGCACTCACACCAATCGCATTGAGTTCTACAAGGCAGGCAACGATCTGAGGAAACAGGCTAAGGCTTTGAAAAAAGATTACAAGAAGGCCTCGGAACTATCTCACAATGTGTGGGCAACTATGCTAGCACGAGGGCCACTGCTTGTTCCCGAAATTCACCAACACGTAAGCAACATTGCCTTGAACTGCTATACTAGCATTACCAGAGTCACTGGTCTCACAAAACAACTCAAAACTGCGCCTGCATCAATTGAATCATCCAGCGTTGGTGCATGGTCGAAAGAGCTACAGCGACAAATTGAAAACTTGAATGCTGTTAAATTTGTCCTTGAACATGCTAGGTAATCACCTCCAATACCTTACACTAAGTTCATCAACTCATACTCGTAGGGATACTCCTAAATCGCGACGGGAAAAGTTCCGAGAACAACTGCTACAACTTCCAAAACTCGAATACGCGTCAGATGCGATTCAAACTGGATTCAATACATACGAAGAGGTCGCTGGACCATCCTTGGCTCCCCAGCAACCGGAGATATCTGCACCCAATTCCAGGTGGGTCTCAAGAAAGGAATGGTCTAGGAAACTCACCAGCGCGGCAGCCAGCAATAGCGTGAAGCTCATGGAACATTGTATTGCTAAAGGAGCAGACATCAACCACCAATCACGCTCCAAGACGCCCAAGAATAAAGGAATGGCCGCGATTCATGTGGCTGCTGACCACGGCCACTTCCAGGCTCTGGAGATGCTCGTCACCCACGGAGCAGACATAAACGCAATCACACCCAGGCGGTACACCGCATTGCACATAGCTGCCCGGAATGAACACTCCAGATTGGTACAGTATCTGATTAAAAGCAAAGCCGATCTCAACGCAAAAGACGAATCGGGACAGACACCATTGATGGGATCCAGCCCAGCTATACATATCATCCTCCTCAAGGCCGGAGCAGATCCAAATATTCCTGGGTACGACGTTAACACCGCTCTTCACTACGCTTGCTATTATGGATGGGTCGACGTTGTCCAGCAACTTATAGCTTGTGGCGCCGACGTCAACGCCTGCAACAAGAACGAGCAGACACCACTGTGGCTCACCTGTACAGACTCCAGCGCGTCTCTCATCCACGCCATCGAAATAGCCAAGATACTCCTCGCTGCATCAGCATCATCCAACGCCATTTCCAAAATCGGTGCTCGGTCTCCATTCCACGAAGCCATCCGAACAAAAAGGTTCCAGCTTGTAGCGTTGCTTCTCGAGAACTGCGCAGACGTCATGTTACCAGCCGCAAACAACTATTTTCCGCTTCACATGGCGGCTACGCTTCCGGAGACAGATATCCTGGAATTACTGATACCGTGTTATGAAAACATTGATATCCGCGGTACCGCGCACGACAACACTGCTTTCCTGCAAGCAATCATCGCAGGCCAGAAGGACAATTCAAAAATGCTGCTTGCCCACGGAGCGAGCCTGAAGCAGCGCACTGGGAAAGGCGCTCTCGCGCTGCAGGGCCCACTTCACCACGCATTCCAGTCCGGAAACGCAGATCTGGTAAAATGGCTAATCGACGAGTACCGGACCGCCAATCTCACAATACGCGAAGTCGATAGCGAGGAGAGATACCCCATACACTGTGCTTCTACACCCGAAGTCGTGGACTGCTGGGTGAATGCTGGAGGAATGCTCAAAGTAAGGGATAAACAGGGCAACACCCCATTACATGCACTTGTCACACACGCAAACATCAATGTTGTAAAACGACTGGTGGAACACGAGGCCAATGTCAAGAAGAAGAATAAGGCAGGGCTGCTGCCGATCGAACAGCTGTGTCTCGACGAAAAGGCCTGGTTATCTGGCACTTCGGATGGGTCGTGTGAATCGGACAAGGTTCGATTGGAGGTGCTGCAGTTTCTTCAGGGGTTCATGTGAAATACACGGAAATGCAGAGAGCTGGTTGATCGGTGGGCGAATGTCGAGCTGCGAGAACAGATGGAGCGGTGTTTTCCTCGTGCAGGGCTGCTGTCGAAAGGTGTTGAGTACGCTGGTTCTTTGGTGCCAGTTTGAGAAGACTTTTGCTCGATTTGGACATTGTGATGGTGTTCCATCGGCGTTATGGTCCTACTACCACGCTACTCGATGATTGTGGCTGCTTTGTTTCTTAGACGTAGCTTGTTTACTGTTGCGAAAGAACAGCTGTGTGTTTAAAAGATGACTCGATTAAGCAATTGATTGCATTCTATTCTTCTAAGCGATATTGACTTTTACAAGAAATCTTAGGCCTGCTCTACCCTAAGAACACAGAAACTCCAACATATATATCACACAAAGTATCTATAGTACTTCGGTCTCTAGAATATTGAGTTCCTCAAACTCTCCAGTATTTCAATCCGTCTCCGTTTCATGTTCATATCATCGTACCGTACATCCCCACACAAGCCAGTAGCTTGCAGCACCGGGGCTGAAACTTGCGCTGAATTGAGCGCGGTGATAGGCTATGTGTGTCCACAAGCGGCCCATGGATGATAATAGTCGGAAATGCTCCTCGTCGGCTGAGGACTCGGCTCAGTTACATCTCCAGCCCGCGACTTACATATCAGGGTGGAACATCACCCAAATCAAACTCGTCCCTAGTACTGTTGAAATCACGGTGCGCCTTCGCTTCGGCGTCTTGAATCTCTTTCGACCATTCACTGGAGAAGGCGTACTGTCGCTGTTGTATTGTAGCCAGTTTGGGCTTCAACGTCGTTTAGAACAGTCCAGATTCGCGCTTTTCGTGAGATTCCATGGATATGTTTACCAGCTGTATCACAGTGTGGTCAGTCTCAAGTACAGACTGGAAGCCAATGAACTCGTTGCAGTGACATAGTACGTACCATAGAATAATCCATAAGTGGAGAACACCATCAAAGAGGGAGGGAATTCCGAAATTGCTATATCAGCAACTTTCATGGCCTGCTCCTGGATCAGAGGGATGTAGGCCTCATCCTGCAGTACTGGTTCTGCGTAAAGCAAGATGTGTATGAGGTGGTAACCTAGCAAAATCAGCACATGTCAAGCAATTGTCATGGAGAGAACCAAACGTACAAAACGCCGCGCCAGCAGCGGCAGCGACTGGGAAATATACTTTACGGAAACCATCTTCATCGTTCTCGCCGTATGGAATTCCAACAAAAGTCTCGGAGAGACCTCTTCGCCACAGTTCAATTTCATGCAGCAATTCTTGCCGTTGTATTCTGCCAGCTTCTGTGTTGCCGTCCGGTCCAAAGACAAGGTTGATAACTCTTGCCGATATCCAAAGGACATGGTTTCCGAGCACATCCTCTCTCGTCTCGCCTTCCTCCCAGGAGACTTCCCATTCGGCAGGATCAAATATCAATGGCTGCTCATTTGCCATGGCAACGACGAGTTCATGGCGAACGTAAATCCAGAAGTTGGCGACATCAGTTCCCGTCGACTGTGCAGTGATCCGTCGGGCTTTGACGAGGCACGTAAGGCCTCGAAAGTGTTTTCGATAATCTTCTGACCGCAGCGCCTCGTGAAGCTCATAGCTCAACAGCAGCAGACTTGCCGTCAACACATGTTCCTGTGATGTCATATTGAGAGCATCAATCAATAGACGTAATGCCTCGCCGTAATGCCTCACGGCACAAAGTTTCCACGACGGTTTATTGCTAGAATTTGAGAGTGCTAAATGGTTGGCTGTGAATGCACACACACAGTGGAACAGCAGTGGAGATGTTAGGGCAAGCTGCGGAATCTTGAGCTGGTAGGTAGAACCGTGGTCGAAGACGTCCATCCAGGTGGCAACGGTGCGTACATATGTCTGCAATAGAAAAGCGCCTTCTGAGGTTAGTCGTACTTTTGGTTTTGGATGATCTTTTCCGACTGATGCAGCAGGCGATAGTCTATTTGCTGGTATGTAGCTCTGAGGTGACGGTAGATCCTCGGAGAGGTCCAGATCATTCATCCTTAGCTTGAAAACGTCCACAAGCAATGGCGCATCGCTATTCACCTCGTCGGCTGATGAATTATTGTTTAGAGTGCTCCATGTGTTTTTCTCTCGTCGCTCGCACTTGAGTTGAAGGCGTTCACAGTTTCCACAAACAGGCTTTTTTTCGTCGCAACTGGTATGCCTCCGCTTGCACGTGATACTGGTTGAGTCAAATTAGCTGATTGACATGGATACAGCATAATACGCAACGAACCAGCCTTATCGTCATTAGTCTGCCCGGACAATACTTTGACTTTGATGATGCATACCAGTTCTGCTTCGTGGCCCACCTCTTCGCTTTTTCTTGAGCCCAGTATCGCCGGGCATCTTCACCACTAACGGCTCCAAACTTGGACTTATAATACTAGAGCAAAAAGAAAAGGGTGTTGGGGAGTTGATGTTACTTTCGGTAGAGTGCGGAGTTCGGGAGCAGTGCCTAGTAACCTGCATGGACGCGCAATGACCCAGGACGCGCAATGACCCACCCCACCAAACTCAACACCTACACAAAATACCTCATAACTCCACCAATATGGACCCGATTCAGGAAGCGATTGAAGAAATCGAATCGCGCGAACTAGGCGCATCTTTCAGCTATCGCCAAGTTGCAAAAAGGTTTGGCATTAGCTATCGTACGCTCGCTCGAAGACACCAAGGCAAAACTCAGCCTCGCGCGCTCGCCCACCTCTCTATCCACCCACAACGCGAAAAGGAGCTTGTACAGTACATCGAATCCCTCACTAAGAGGCGTACACCACCTTCGCGTCCAATAATACGCCATCTTGCGTCATCCTTGCTTAGTAGAGACGTTTCAGAACGCTGGGTTTCTAGGTTCCTCTGCAGAAACTCCTCTCATCTCATCTCTCGCTGGCAGAGTCCTATGGACCAGAAGCGTCACAAGGCTAATTCAGCAACCAAGTATAGGTTGTACTTTAAGCTGTTACACAATAAGATAAAGGAGTACAATATACAGCCCTCTCACATCTTCAATATAGATAAAAAGGGCTTCTTACTTGGAATCCTTAGAAGGTCTAAAAGGATCTTTAGTAAGAGGCAATATAAAAGAGGAGGAGTTGTTTCAAGCCTACAAGATGGCTCTAGAGAGTGGATTACAGTCCTAGCCTGTATCTGCTCAGATGGTACACCTCTTTCTCCATCTCTCATCTTTTAGTCAGATGCTGGAGCTCTAAAATCAGCCTAGGTAGAGGCTATTAATCCAAACAAGCACTTAGTCTTTGTTACCTCATTGCCCTCTAGATGGACTAACAATGATATAGGCCTAGCTTGGCTTAAAGAGGTCTTTGAAAGAGAGACTGCACGCTACGCTCGAACTGGGTACCGGTTACTCATTGTTGATGGCCACTCATCTCATGTAACCATAGATTTTCTAGATTATTGCAACAGCCATAGGATTCTAGTTGCTGTATATCCTCCTCATTCGACCCATAGGCTTCAGCCTCTTAACGTTAGGATGTTTGGGCCTCTAGCGTCAGCCTACTCAAAGGAGTTGTCAAACTTCCTCTATTAGAGCCATGGAATCCTTCCTCTAGCAAAAGGAGACTTCTTTAAGCTCTTTTAGAGGGCTTGGGGTACAGCTTTTAGAAAGGAGACTATTATAAGCTCCTTTAAGGCAACTAGCATTAACCCACTAAATGCTAAGGTTATTCTCCAAAAGTTCCAACAAGAGGCCTCTAGTTCAGATGAAAGCTCTTCTTCTGTCCTTAGTAGAGATGATTGGCTCAAAATTAAGTCTATTATACGCCAGGAGGTGAAGGATTTTAATAATAAGGAGGTAAAAAAGCTTCGCCGAAGCCTCCATCACCTCTCAGCTCAAAATAGTATACTCAAAGGAGAAAACCAGGGCTTAAGGGAGGCTCTAAAGGTCAAAAAGAGACACCAAAAGAAGAGCTATACGCTTCAACTCAATAGGCCTGAGGAGTACCATGGAGGAGCTGTCTTTTGGTCTCCTAAGAAGGTTCGCCAAGCCAAGGAGGATGAGATGGAACGACAACAAGAACAACAGCAATTACAACTCCAGAAAGCTGAGAGATCTGAGTTAAGGAGACAAGCTCAATTTTACAAGCTTCAAATAGCCCAGGAGAAGCGTGTTGAGAGAGAGAGGCTCAAGGAGGTGAGAGAGAAGGAGAGAGCCGCCAAGGTGGCTCAAAAGGAGGCTCAAAAGGCAGCCCGGGAGGCTGAAAAAGCTATACAATTATCCCAAAGGGGTAAGCGCAAAGCCTCACAAGGCTCCTCTCAAAAGCAGAAGCGTCAGAAACGTGTTGTTGTTGATTCATCTCATGTACAAGCTGAGGTGGCTGCACTAGCCGTCCCAACTCGGACCACCCGCCACGGCCGCACCACCAAGCTACCAAGTAGATACAAGTAGCCTATCATGATCGCAATGCTATAATTACTACAACACCATGAAATCTCGTGATAATAGCGACTGTGGGTGGCTGTACAGCCTCATCTTTTGCAATAGGTTTTTTGGTGGGGTGGGTCATTGCGCGTCCTGGGTCATTGCGCGTCCATGCAGGTTACATGTTTGGATTAAGTAGCCGAGCCATCGCGTGTTCACGTGCAATACACTGTTTTTGTATCCATCCGGCATATTACAGTACTGCATCGAAAGTTTCGCCCCAGCCTTGTCGATTCCCACCAAGAATCGTGATTACTCACTGGAATATACTCGTTTAGTCGCAGTATTTATCTCTAATCACTCTTTACGTAACTAAGAACATTAAATATAAGAGATAAATATATGAGAATATCATTCATTGCATATTACATGCAGAGAGAATATTGTGAGTCCAAAAGCAAAATACAGTTTTGTAGACAGAATAGCTCCAAAAAAAAACTCAAAAAATCACCAGAATTAGGATTTTAACATGGGAATTGGGAGGAGATCGAGATCGAGATCGAGATCTCTAAGATCGTACTGCTAATTCTGTATACTGTAATGTTCTCTAAGGATGACTGGAGTGCGGTGAGCATGACTTTAATACCTGGGGCTTTGATCACGTATTTTTCTGTAATAGGACTAGACTAAACTATATGATACGATTGGAAAAGTAGCTGTGCGGTGAAGGGAGTTAGGCCTGCGACCATGAAGGAAATCAGATGATATTGGCCGCTACCGTATTCACAGACCATTCAAGTGCAGCTAGAATAGGCGTTCTCTGCGCATATTACATTTCAACGCATTGTTCGTATGTTGCTCTTACAGAAACATATACCCACTAAACGCCTTGGAACCTGTCAAGTCAGTAAATGGGAAATCGAGTCTGCTCCGAGAAACATGTACCTACCAGCATGACAAGAAATCGCCATGGCTTGATCTCGAAATAACAGGCTTTCCCCAGTCATATGTAACGGAACATATTGTTTCGCACGCTCCTCTTCATAGACGCGGGCTTCCCATCTTCATATTCGACACCAGCTGCTCCTCCCTCGCTGTCATGCGCTTGCAACTTTGCCATGAGCTCGGCATCAAGCTCCGCTTGCGTCTTCTTCCTGGGTTTCAACTCTTCAGAAGACTTTTCATCTGGCTTTTGAGAGTCGCCACTGGCCGGGTTCGAGGACTTGGAGCTTGAGTCTGAGTAATTCCTGGTGGAGCAGAGCATTGTCCTGCTTGAGGCACGTAAATAGTGTGTGGTAGGAGAAAGAAAGGAGATTCGGTGGTGAAGTTGTCGTAAAAGCGCCATCTTCAGGGGGATGGACGGCTGTCAATGGAGTGAACTGGCAGCAATATGAGGATAATCGTGCTTTTACGTCACTGTGACCGCGTCCACCATGAGCACATGAAGCACGGGACGGAAGCGTATTCAAATGATATGAACCTATAGCCAGCCCGTATCTCACGGAGCGTGCAAGTTTCTACTACCGCCATTGCCTTTACAAAATTATTGATTTCTTGCTTACCCAAACGTCGTGTTGCTCGTCCGGCGCAGATGCTGGGTTTTGCCAAGACGCTAGTGTCTGCAGCCCTTTGAACTTTGAGATGCTCGCGGTCGCATTCGACTGCGCGCGCCATCCCACCATTTTTCCCCAAAGCCATCCAACATGGTCGTCACGTCTTCCTGGTCGAACGTCGAGGACGAGGTGCTGAAGGCTGCCATTAGTAAATACGGCTTGAACCAGTGGTCCCGATGCGCATCTCTGCTTGCGAAGAAGAGCGCGAAGCAATGCAAGGTACGCGCCTTTACACTGGAGCCTGGTTGTTTCTGGATACTAACGCTGGACAGTCAAGATGGCAAGAATGGCTGGATCCGTCGATTCGCAAGACGGAATGGGACCGCGAGTCGGACGAGAAGCTCTTGACCATGGCCAAACTCCTGCCAACCCAATGGCGAACGATTGCGCCCATCGTCGGACGAACAGCCACACAGTGCCTTGAGCGATACCAAAAGCTACTCGACGAACAAGAGGCGCGCGAGTCTGGCGATCTGGGACTGGCGGGTCCAGACGGCGGAGAGTCCGCTGCTCCCTCTGCAGAGGATGTCCGACGGCTGCGGCCCGGCGAAGTGGATGCCTATGCCGAGAGTCGCCCTGCCAGGCCAGACGCTGTGGATCTAGAGGATGAAGACAAGGAAATGTTATCGTATGCATCCCACACCCATTTGACGACCACAACTAACTGATAATAACAGAGAGGCGCGTGCGCGTTTGTCCAACGTCAGCGGCAAGAAGGCCAAACGAAAGGCCCGTGAACGACAACTCGAGGAATCAAGAAGGCTGGCGTTGCTCCAGAAGCGACGAGAGCTCAAGGCAGCTGGCATAAACATCAAGATTACCCCGAAGAAAGGCAACCACATCGACTACAACGCCGACGTCCCGCTCGAGAAGGAAGTTCCCGCTGGCTTCTTCGACACGACGGAAGAAATTGACCGCAATGAACGACAACGAGAGGCATTCGACCCACGGAAGCAGCAACTTGCGAACAAGAGGAAGATGGAGGCGCAGGAAGACGGCGGAGGCGAGAGAAAGAAGAAGAAGGACGACAAGGCGGGAGGTCTGGCTGCGTCGTATGCAAAGGCTGCGCAGATGCAGAGAATACGCGAGGCGGAGCAGAGCAGCAAGCGACGCGCGCTGGTGTTACCAGCTCCCCAGGTTGGAGAGGCCGAGCTTGAGGATATTGTCAAGATGGGAGCCACTGGCCAGCGCGCAATTTCTGCAGGCAGTGGCGACAACGCTGCAACTCAAGGCTTGATTGGAGACTATTCGAGCATTGTTGGCAACACACCAATCCGAACCCCAATGGCGCCCAAGGAGGAAGATTACGTCGCAAACGAGATACGAAACGCTCGAATGCGGACCGAGACGCAGTCGGCTCTGCTCGGCGGAGACAATCCAGATCTCATCGAAGAACAAGCGCCTACTTCACTATCTGGGCCCTCTTCACGGCATCAGATTGTAACCCCGAACCCGATGGCAACGCCCTTCCGGCAAGCCAATGGTGGCGCAGGAGCTACACCGATGCGAGGACCTGGGGCCACGCCCATGCGAACACCGCGAGACACACTGCGCTTAAACGGGGAGGAAGACGGCATGCAGCTGGTTGGCCAGACACCTCGCGATATAAGGCTGAGAGAGCAGGCGAAGCGTCAAGACCTGAAGAGCAAACTTGCTTCGCTGCCAAAACCCAAAGAAGAGAGTTGGGAGTTTGAGTTGCCAGAGGAGCAGGCTGAGCCGATGGAAGTGGAAGTCAGCGAGGAAGACGCGGCTGAGCGGGATCGGAGAGCTCGCGAAGCTCGCGAAGCCCAAGAAGCGGCAGAATTCGGGCGGCAGACTCAAGTTGTGCAAAGGTTCCTCCCGCGACCATCACTCATCGACATTGACGCCATGATGAAGCGTGCACTCGACCTATCTGATCCGGTAGAGCGCGAGGTCGAAACGGAGATGGCCAAGCTCATTGCAAACGACGTCAAGAAGTTTGGCAATGGTCGCGTCACCGGCACGGCACAACGACTCGAGTCCATGTCCGACGATGCCCTCCGAAATGCAAAGATGGAGCTTGCTCTCGAGCTTGCCTTGGCTACAGACAAGGAAAAGAAGGCCTTTTGCTCTGATGTCAACGCCTCGTGGACCACACTCCACGGTTCGACCATCCTTCCCGGCATCGCAGGCTACGAAGAAGACGAGATTGACGAGCACCAACTCATGGTCGAAGCCTTTGACAGAGCCCAAGAAGCCATCATCGATGCTGCTGAGCGCGCAAACAAGATTGAAAAGCGTCTTACCACACACCACGCGGGATACGTCAAGCGCTCTGCTCTACTAAGAGAGAAGATTGGCGGTGCTTTCGCAGCGCTCGAAAAGGCAAGAGACAATCTCAACACGGCGCGCACAGCTCAGTACAACGAGCAGACTGCTATAGAACTCAGATTGGAGAGGCTGCGCGACGAAGTGCAGTTTGTCACCAAGCGAGAGAGAGAGGCGCAGGACTTGTATAGGAGGCGCAAGGAGGAACTGGACAACTTGCAGGTGCCTGTTAATGGCGCACATTAGTTTGGCTATCTTAGCTGATTGTATTATTTCTATGAGTATATCACTTGAGTCGTTGCGATTGCATTTGGATGGCGTTTTTGTTCGATAGTTCCGCATGAGCTGTGGAAGGAAAATACTAGGTAAACTGCAATTCTGAAACGCATAACCAATGACAAACTAAACCTTTCCATTCGTGTTACTTAGATTGTTATGTCGTGTCGTGAAAACATAGAAACTATGCTTGTTAATAAGTAGATCCCTCTCATACCCTAGACGAATATCCTAGTACAACACGCATCATATCAATCTATCAGACACACACACACACACACACACACACATTTTTTTCCCTGCAAAGCACTAAGCTTCATCAACGTCATGGACCCAGATTTCAGAGTTTACAGGACAACGCCATAGCTCGGCCCACATCACGCTACCTCAGCTCAGCTTGGTCTGTCGCAGAAGGCCAAGGGGAGGGGGAACACATGATGATGAAGTACGAAGTGGTAAGTAGCGAATACGCATGCTTGAAAAGTCGTTGAAAGGGAAAAAGAAAGAAACTGGGAGTAGTATGGAGTTGTGAAGTACAACATCATCATTCGTATCTCTCTCTCTCTCTCTTCACACGATGCAGCCTCTCTCATACTTCTCACTTTCTCTATTCCTAACTTCCATATCGAGTTGTACGTATGGACTCGACTTGCATATGTGCCCATCCATGGTATGTACCATGCACGTGGACTTGACGTATCACCTCTCCATCCATCCCTCCATGTCAAAACTAGCCAGCCAGCATAAAACCCAGTAAAAGCGAAAAAAAACGCGTGCAAAACACCTTAGTGAATTTTTTTTGAATCTTCATTCGATAGTATCGCCATCGTGTAGAAGACCTGAAGAAAGACATATATATATATATTTTCCTTCGCAGTACACAGATATCCCAGCTCTATCTAGTTCAAGCACAAATAAAAAAAATAAACAAAGGATGCGTTGGCGATTTAGTAGGGTTTAGATGTGATTTCGTATGTGGATCTCTCGCTGTTGATATAGGTATAGGTACTTGGAGGGGATGTATATGTGGTGGGATGGTTATGTAGATTATACATGCATACAACGGACGTATACAAAGAGAGGGAGAGAGAGAGAGAGAGTAGGGTTTTTTTTAAAAGGGTATCTTTTTTTTTTCTATTCGTACGTGGAAAAAGGTTGTAGAGGGGAATCGATAATGGAAAAATGAGAAGGAGAAGAAGAAGAAGAAGAAGAAGAAGAAGAAAAATACACTCAGACACATATAAACAAACCAGAATAAAATTTCTCTCATACATGATTTCCATCCATCTATCTATCCATATCCATATCCATATCCATATCCATCTACATACATGACAACACTCGATACTTGGATACGGGGATACTTGACAACTAAATACATAGCGAATACTTTGGAGTGATTTGAATGCGAAAGCGAAAGCGAAAGGTGGAGTACTGAAATAAAATTGGAAAAAAAAAGAAGAAGAGGGGGGGGGAGGGGGGTAGGAAGTATGTGTGTATTACATGATATAGAGAGAGAGAGAGAGAGAGAAAGAGGGAAAAGAATGAGACATAGCATGGCATGGCATGTCCAAGGCAGCCCCAAAACAACAAGCATATCGATCTACGTCGAGTAAAGTGTAAGTAAACCCGTTAAAAAAAAGAGGAGGGGGGGGGAGAGAATCGACTCGCCACCAGCCTTTCTTGAAAAGTAGACGAAGAGAGAAAAAAAAACAACACATGCACACCATAGATATGCAAACGGTAACGGTAACGAATACTACATACGCCTCAGTCTTCCCCCCGACCAAAGATGCCATGTCCAATGATGACCCCGTGTCACACGTACGCACATTCCCATTTATTTTTTTGGCGCGAGAAAATAGAAGAAGAAGAAGAAGAAGAAGAAGAAGAAGAGTGGGAAAAAAGAAGAAGAAGAAAGGAGGAGGAGGATAAAGAAACAAGGATAAAATACCCAAACAACATGACTACTCCACACGACCCAGTACAATCTTGCTACTCTCAGTATGCTTATTCACAGCACCTGCACCCGCACCACCGGCAGCAGCAGCAGCAGCACCACGAAATCGATCGGGCGCGGGACTCGATTTCTTGACTGGAGGATCGAGAATGGTAGGGCTGGATAGCGGGGGTTCCAGGCTCTTGATGGGCGGGAAAACAGGCGTGTCGGACATGTTGTGGTGGTGACGCGAGGACGAGTGCATGGAAAGCGGTCGTCGTATGTCATCGTGTTTCGAGGGCGCGGGGATGGGGTCGGGCAGCATTTGGGCGGGCATTTGGGATGAGGGCGAAGGGGCGATGCGGAGGGGTGCGGGGGCCGGCGAGGACATTGTTGCTGGGAGGGGTGCGGGGGAGCTGTGTTTTATTGGGGAGAAGGAGGGGCGGTGGGCGGAGGAAGGGGGAAAGGACGAGTGTGGGCTGTTGAAGTTGAAGCTTGGGGGGAGGCCGTTGGAGGGCCGGGGCGAGGCGGCGGGCGAGTGTTTGATTGGGGAGCCGCCTGGGCCTGCTGCGGAGGTGGGACGGCTGAAGCTGCGGGCGTAGGGTGCGGGCTGTGAGGGGCCAAAGGGGTTGGAGCTAAAGGGATTGGAGCCGCTGAATGAGTTGCCGTTTTGCTGGCCATGTGTCACGTGTGGAGAGCCCTTTGTGGGACTGCTGGGTATCCGTTGGAGATTGTAGGGGGGAGGTGACGATGCAGGAGAGGCGCGAGACCGTATTGGCGAAGACATGCTGCCGTTGGCACCCTGGGTGGGCGATCCGTAGGCTGCCTCGGATCTTTGAATGCCAGGCGGTCCAAGGGCTTGACCTCGTGGGGATAGGCTTGGGCCGTCTACCCAGGGCTGTGCAGCGTGCATGTTTGGTTGGTAGGCCTGTGGAGCAGATTGTTGTGGAGCCGGTATTTGGATCGAGTTGAGGCCGGGGGATGCAGCACCGTTTGCTTGTACCTGGCCGTTGGAGGCTGGCGATTGTGATGTGAGGCGCAACTTGAGAGAAGGTTTTGGCTGCTCTGCTTCTGCCTGCTTGCGTTTGCACGATGTACAGACAAAGACAAACTTGGGATTCTCGGCCTGCTCCTCGGCGATTTCGTGGCACTTCATATGCTGCCAGACATTGCACTTTTCGCACGATATTTGGGGCGTGTCGTCGTTCTGCAGAGATTAGCACTCGTCGGCAGCATGGGCGTGGAAACATACCAGGTTTGAACCGTACTTGCCGCACTTTTCACAGTCAAAGAACCAATCCTCTTCTTCGTTGAGCTTCTTGAGATCGCTCTCATGCTTCTTCATCATGGCCTTGAGGTGCCGCTCGGATAACCTTGCGCTGTTTGAAGCCAGCTTCTGCTCGTTCTCCTGTAGTTTGCGCAGTTCCTCTTCCTTGAGAATTTTAGCCGTCTCTCGCTCCTTGAGCCGCTGCTCGCGTGTCATTCTGCGGGAATCGTGTGCTTCCTCGAGCTTCTTCTGCCTCTCCTGCTCCGCCTTGGCCATGGCCAACTCCTCCTGTCTCTTTCGCTCTGCTGCCTCGGCCTCCTCCATCTCCTTTTGCTTCTCGAGACGCGACGATATCCGCGACGAGCGTTTCGCCATGGCGAGTTTCTGCATGTTTTCCAGTTCCTTCATCTTGCGAGCCTGCTTCTTGGCCTGCTCTTCGGCTAAACTTTCCATGACTGGGAGAACGTCCTCTTGCAGCCGTTTGCACAGTATTTTTTCGTTTGGATCGCGACTCTTGCGGATGCTGTTGACGTACTCGTGATAATCTTCCAGTGTAACGCACACGCATTCCCATGTTCTGCCCCCGAGGCCGTCATCCATGTCTTGGGGTTGTTCGCTTGCGACTTGCTCTTCTTCGGCGTCGTCGTCAGGCTCAGGCGTGGCCATCTTCTGCCGCTTGCTGGATCGTGAGCCTCTCGACTTGTTTGGCTTGGGCTTGGATTTGGTCTTGGGCGGTTGGGGAGGAGGCGGATCTGTCATTCGGTACAGGCGGTTGTCGTCGAGCACGTAGATTGTCCTCTCCTGCGAGTCCCAGCCTGTTGGCTCCATGCGCTAGGGCGGCCATTAGTCACAGCACAGAGTTGGGCAAGGGTGATGCTTACCCAGAGCGTCTGCTCGTTGTCTGTCGCAGCCATCCTCTCTCTTATCGAGTTTGGGTTGTTGAGCGTCCACAGGGATAATTGCTGCAGCACGCGTATCTTTGTGAAGACGTCAAAGTCGTTGAATTTGAGGGGCTCCTCGGCCTCGCCAAAGGGGTTTCGGGCAGGCGCTTTCGCAACATACTGTCGGCGGGCGTATTCATCGAAAATATCGAGTCTGGCATGGGGTTAGTGGCGGTGCGCCGTGCGCAATGGGCGAGACATACGTAAGGCCCTTGTGGGAGGACACGTGCTTGAGCAGCGCCAGGCCAATGTGAGCGAGTTTCTCCGAGGATTGCGGCTTGAGACACTCCGACTCGAGTTCCTATGCGACTGTCAGCAGACGCTCTGGTGAGGCCAGGCAGGCGCAGTGCGGGCGACATGGGGCGCAAGAGCCATGTACCTCCATGTCAAAGTCCTTTTCGATCTTGACGGCGTCGCCAAACAGGCTGATGTACTGGGCCAGATTGGCAAACTGCCACATGTTGCGCAGGCGCTGCAGGGTGCTCGGCTGCTGGCCATCAGGCTCGACGTCCATTTCGTCGGCGGCGCGTTTTCGAGACGGCATGGCTGCGGTGCCTCGCGTGCGGCGACGCGTGCGACTGGAGAGCGGGTCGGGGGCGCGGGCAGGCGGCGGGCAGGCGGTAGAGATGGTTGGTAGGGATGGGGGCTCGGGGTGGTGGTGGGCGTGGGCGTGGGCGGTCGTCGGTCGTCGCGTGGTCAGGGCGGTGATGTGAGTGCGGCTCTGCCTCTTTGGTGTACAGAGAGCGAAGTCGCGCGACGGGAAGGGAAAAGGCGCCTTGCCGCTTTGGGCTCTCCCGCGGATCTCAGGTTTAGGGGAGCGCTTGTGGGCTGCCGCCTCTGCTCGCGCCACGGGACATGGGACAAGTGCCGGGCGCGCGCCGTCTGGGTCGCTGTGTGCTCCGCTCCATATCGCCCGTGTGCCTCTCCGACGCCTACACCTGCATGTACTACACGATGGGTGAGGGCTTGCTACGTGGGATTGGCATGCTGGCCGGGGCAGTGGGCGAGGGCTGGGCGGCGAGTGTGTCAGAAACTAGCTGCAGGCGCTGAGACGCGTCCAAACCGGCGCTCGCTGCGTGGGTGTTTGGCGGGCTGGCTGTCAATCTGTCAAGGCCGAGGCCGTGCAGCGACACTGAGTGCATCGAGGACTCGGGCTCGGAGGAGGATGCATCAGCGCGGAGTTGGGCGCGCTCGCTGGGGAGTGTTTTGTGCGGGTGCGGACAGGCCAGGGCGCAATCATGCAGGGTCGCAACGGCGGATCAGCGAATGTCGGGCGCAACAGGCCAGGGCGGTGGGGGGGGGGGAGGTATGTGTGTGCGTGCGTGTGTGTGTCGAGGGAGGGGGCGCACGAATCCAAGGGCGCCTTGAGGGGAGGCGTGGGAAAGTTGATGAGTAGTCGTGGTCAGCGAGCGGGATGGCGCCCGCAGGCCAGAGGGCGCCACGCTGCATGGGGCCTAGAGGCTGCGGGCTGCTAGGGCAGAGGGTGGCTAGGCTGAGGCTGAACTCCACCGGCCTGGGAACGGCCATCCCAATCGCCTGCCTGGCGTGCCGCCTGCATTATTTTTAGTCGCCTGCCGCGCCGCCCCCGGAGCCCGCCGCGCCGGTATATACGCGCGACTATATTTATATATATATGTCTACATGTACTATGTGCGTGTATTTGTTTTGCGGGCGCGTTCGCGGCGTGCATGCTGTACACCTGCACACAGACACACACTACACATAAGCAGCTGCAGCTGCACATGCGCCCAGCCGTCGCCAGGCCGAAACAGCTGACGGCCGAGTCGGCAGCCTGCCCTGCCCGCCCTGCCCTGCCACGGCAGCCCCTGGCCCCACCTGTCCAGCCACACCGCTGTGGCGGGTGCGAGGGCTTGCGTGGCCCAGCACCAGCACCAGCACCAGCACCGTTGCACGTCTGAGCTGAACCGCCGCTCCAATGTCCTATCCCGACCCCGACCACAGCCAGAGAGACAGCAACCACTCAATACCGCTGCGGGACCTCAATCGCCCCCCCGATGCCGCCGCCGACGCTGCGCCGCCCCAGCAGCAGCAGCACCGCCGCACCCTCAGCGACCGCGGGCGGAACCTCCTCAGACAGACGGGCGCCATCGCCTCAGCGCCCTTCCGAGACTCGCAGTACGCCCCCATAGCAGAGGCCTCGCCCAGCCCGACGCGTCATGTGCCCCCGCACATCAACACCAACCTGGCCTCTGCCAGCACCAGCACCAGCGCCGCCATACGCAGACTCGACCATCACGACGACGATGACGCCGCCTCGCCCTTGGACACGGGCGCGTTCCAGGCTGCCATCGGCTTCGGCATGAGCATGAGCTTCCAGGGCACCACGTCGCCGCCAGCCCCCACGGCAGACTCGCACACGCCCTATGCGCCCTACGACCACGACCACGACCTGTACCCCGTCAGGTCCGCCTCGACCGACCACAGCTACTTCTCCCCCACCTACGACGACACGGCCCGTCTGACTGCCCCCAACCATCTGCAGCCCATCAGCGGAGCCGCGCCCTCGACCCCGATCGAGCAGGACCGATCGAGTTTCCAGAGCGTGCGCTTTCTCAGTCCGGGCGATGCCTCACCGGGCACACGCTATGCCGGCGATATTGGGCAGGCAGAGGCCGCCGCCGCCGCCGCCGCCGCCAACCCCAGAGACTCGCGCGGAAGGACCCGCTCGCTGTCGCCGGGTCAATTCGGACTGCCGCTGCAGCGCGCTGGAACCATCATGCGGAACATGTCACAGCGTGTCATCAACGTCACAAACGACTCAGAGGTAACCGAACGCACCATACGCCGAAAGTCGTCGGTGCGCAATGACCGCCTCCACGAGCCCCCCTCGTTCCCAGCCCTCCCCGAGTATGCCACAGATGCCCCCATGTCCCCGATTGCGTCCACGCCAGTCGAGAAGCCGCCCTCGCCCGTCGTCTATTCACGCACGCCGAGCTGGCAGCGCCCTCCGAATCCGCTGCGCGGAAAGAGTCTGGGCATCTTCTCTGCCGACAACAAGCTGCGCATCAAACTGTGCGACTTCTTGGTGCATCCCGTGACGGAGCCACTTCTGCTCGTCCTCATCGTCATCCAGACGGTCCTCTTGGCCGTCGATGCCCGCACAAAGGCCCCGTACAACCCGGGCTCGGTAGACAGGTTTTCGTCCTTCAGCAATATCGACTACCTTTTGCTCGGCCTCTTTATCGTCTACACCATCGAGACCGTTATCCGCGTCATAGTCTCTGGCTTCATCATCAACCCCGTCGAGTACAGTACCATCAATCGGCAGATTGGACTGCGCGAGGCCGTCTTGGCCAAAGCAGACCAGATGTTTGGCGGTCTACAGCGACAGCCATCCATCAAAAAGAGCGCCGGTGCCGCCGATAATCCTCACCAGCCCTCTGTCCTCCGATCCTTTACCACGGCACAAATGCTCCCAGACGAGGGTCCAACCGACATGCGCCAAAAACAACGCATCCGTCTAGCACACCGCGCCTATCTTCGACACTCGTTTAACCGCTCTGACTTTGTTGCCGTGGTTTCGTACTGGATAGCCTTTGTGCTCGGCTTTTGGGGCATCAACAACAGCCGTGTGATTCTTGTATTCAGAATGTTGAGTTGTCTGCGTATCATCCGTCTTCTGAATCTCACCAGCGGTACCTCTGTAAGTTGTGCCATACGTTTGCTCCACCAACAACACTAACCATTTCAAGGTAATCCTCCGGAGTTTGAAGAAAGCTGCGCCTTTGCTGGTCAATGTCGCATTCTTGATTTGCTTCTTCTGGCTCCTCTTCTCAATCGTCGGCGTCCAGAGCTTCAAGTCAAGTCTCCGGAGAACATGCGTGTGGCAAGACCCAGACAATGTGCAAAACTTTACAAACTCGGCGCAATTCTGCGGCGGACACTTGCTCAACATTGACGGTTACCATCCAGCAGGCTACATACCTGCGCCCGGAAGGCCCCTGGGGCCAGAGCGCGGCAAAGGCTTCCTTTGTCCAAAGGGCTCACTCTGCATCGAGGGCACGAATCCCTTCGACGATACAAAGAGCTTCGACAACATTCTCCAGTCGCTCGAGCTCGTCTTCGTCATCATGTCGTCCAACACGTGGTCCGACTTGCTCTACACAGTCGCCAACACCGACTACCTCATCAGCTCCGTTTTCTTCATCATCGGAATCCTCGTCTTGAGTTTGTGGCTCATCTCCTTGCTGATTGCCGTCATTACCTCGTCTTTCCAAATCATCCGCGAAGAAAGCAAAACCAGTGCCTTCACTGGCGAGGTGATCAAAGACGAGGACGACGATGCGAACCGAGAAAAGCAACGCGTCAGCACCCTCAAACGTTTCTACGACAAGACGAGATGGCTGTGGGTGGTCATCATCGCATTTGGACTCGTGGCCCAGATGATGAAGAGCGCCAACATGAGCGATTTCCGCAAGCGTTTTATCGACCGAGCAGAGATGGCCGTCACTTTTGTCTTGTTTGTGGAAATACTCATTCGCCTCGTTGTTGATTGGAGACATTTCTTCAGGAGTAAGCGCAACATTGCAGATTTTTTAATCGCCATCATCACAGTCATCATTCAATTGCCGGCCATCAAGAATGCGCGCGACGGAAAAGTGTATGCTTGGTTAACCTTTTTTCAAATCATCCGTGTCTATCGCGTCGTCTTAGCCGTACCAATGACGCGAGATCTTATTGTGAGTCTCCTGTACCCAGCACCCGAAAGGGCCTAGCTAACACACGTTGTCAGATGGTAGTCACTGGAAACACTGGTGGTCTGCTGAACCTGATTCTCTTTGTGTTCCTTCTCACGTTCCTGGCGTCCATCTTTGCTTCGCAGCTGTTCCGTGGCGAACTACCCGACGAGGATGATGGGGAAGAGATTCGAGTACCCTTTTTTGACATTTACAATTCCTTCTTGGGCATGTACCAGATCTTCTCCAGTGAAAACTGGACCGAAATCCTGTACAACGTCACCAATTTCCAGAAACCCTTTGGCATAGCCTGGATAGGCGCTTCGTTTTGCATTCTGTGGTTCATTTTTGCTAATTGTAAGCCAAGGCGTATTTGTATGCCCAACGTCCCAAGCTAACTCGTTACAGTCATTGTCCTAAACATGTTTATTGCTGTCATTCAGGAAAACTTTGATGTGTCCGAAGACGAAAAGCGCTTGCAGCAAGTCAAGGCATTCCTTCAGCAGAAGGAGGACGGACTGACTTCATCTACCGGGTATATGACGCGTATCTGTTAGTGCTGTGCTGCCTGCTAACCGTTTGCAGCAACTTGTCTCTTTCGTCCATTTTCAAGATTGGCCAGGCGCGTCGGCGTGATCCTCTAGACTATGGCCATGCCGCTACGGAAATGCTTCTCAAGGATGCAGTAGTTCGCGACTTTCTCGACGAAGGCAATCACGAGAGTCCGCATGAAGACGAGCCCCGGCCAGGACTCCGTCCCACCAAGACTATAGCAGGATCGGGGACCATGTCTACCCTGCGGCAACGAATCCTGCGACGTATCGTCCATCGCGAACCAAATCCATTTTACGCTCCGTTGGACTTTGGACGTGCGTACGAGGATCTTGACCCAAGAAGCATGGCACAAGAAGTGGTCTCAGCCACGGAAAGACGAAAGAAGGCTCAACGCGAGTACCTGCGCAACCACCCAAAGTACAATGTGTCTCTGTTCATATTCCCGGTCCACAATCCGATTCGCAAAGTATGCCAGCGTATCGTGGGCCCCGGTCGAGGCGGTGATCGCATCGAAGGAGTCGCGCCATCGGTCCCCATCTGGTATGCGTTTTCGGCATTCATCTACGCAGCAATCATTGCCATGGTCTTGTTGGCATGTGTTACGACTCCGCTTTATCAACGAGAGTACTTTATGCGTCACGAGTTTAGTGTCAAGAATTGGTTTGTGTGGGTAGACCTGGGTTTCGCAGTTCTCTTCACCGTCGAGGCATTGATCAAGGTCATTGCCGACGGCTTTTTCTGGACTCCCAACGCCTACTTCCGCGGCTCTTGGGGATTCATCGACGGTGTGGTGCTCACCACTCTATGGGTTAATGTTGGCACATCCTTTTTGAACGAAGGCCAGGTCACTCGGACTGTTGGCGCTTTCAAAGCCTTAAGGGCTCTTCGTTTGCTCAACATTAGTGACAGCGCGCGCAACCACTTCCACGCGCTCATCGTTCGTGGATGGTGGAAAATCTTCTCGGTAAGTATGTTTCCATGCATGTATGAATGGCGCTGATTGGAGACTAGGCTGCTTTCGTCTCGCTGAGCTTGTTGATCCCCTTTGCCATCTACGGACTGAATCTCTTTGTCGGCCAGATGCAGTCTTGCAATGACGGCTCCTTCTCCGCAGGCGCCAGTCTACAGAATTGCCTTGGAGAATACGACAGCTCGCCCTACGAGTGGAATGTCCTGGCTCCCCGCGTAGCTGCCAATCCTTATTACGACTTTGACAACTTCGGAGACGCCCTCTTCATCCTGTTCCAGATTGTATCCCAAGAAGGTTGGACGGATAATATGTGGACTGCAATGAGCATCACTGGCGTGTACACGCAGCCAGAACCGCGAGCGTCACAAGGCAACTCGGTCTACTTCATCATCTTCAACTTGCTCGGCGCAGTCTTTGTGTTGACGCTGTTTGTGTCCGTCTTCATGCGCAACTACACGGAACAAACTGGAGTTGCCTTTCTCACGACAGACCAGCGATCGTGGCTCGAACTGCGGAAGCTCCTCCGTCAAATTTCACCCTCCAAACGACCCTCGTCCACCAAGCAGCGAGAAAGCTGGGAAGAATGGTGCTACCGCAGAGCTGTCACCAAGAATGGATACTGGCAAAGGTTCATCACCAGTGCTTTGATATTCCATCTCCTGTTGCTCTGCTTGGAGTGGTACCCGGGCTACGGTCCTTGGGAGACGGCCAGAGACTACATTTTCCTCGCTCTTACCGTCCTGTTTATCGCAAACGTAGTCATCCGTATCCTCGGTCTCTCTTGGCACCGCTTCCGGAGGAGTGCTTGGGACGTCTTCTCCATCTTTGCGGTGACGGGAACTTTTGTGACGTCTATTCTTGTGCTAGCAAGGAATGATGTTAGGGTCTTCATCCAGCTGCACAAGCTCTTCCTCGTCTCGATTGCACTTCTGCTCATTCCCCGAAACAACCAGCTCGACCAACTGTTCAAGACGGCGGCAGCGAGTCTGGGCTCCATTGCCAACCTTCTCGCCACGTGGTTTGTGCTGTTCCTGGTCTATGCTATTGCGCTCACGCAGACGTTTGGGCTTACTCGATTTGGGGAGAATGAAACTGGGAACATCAATTTCCGGACGGTGCCCAAAGCGCTCATTTTTCTCTTCGTCACGAGCGGAGGTGAAGGCTGGAACCAGTTCATGGAAGACTTTGCGACGATTGACCGGCCTTACTGCACCGTGGGCGACAAGTACTTCAACAGCGACTGCGGCAGCCCCGAATGGGCTCGGGCGCTCTTCATTACTTGGAACATTCTGAGCATGTACATTTTTGTCAACTTGTTCGTCTCGCTCATCTACGAGAGCTTTTCCTACGTCTACCAGCGCAGCAGCGGGCTGTCCGTCATTAGCCGCGAAGAAATCCGGCGCTTCAAACAGGCGTGGGCGGAGTTCGACCCCAACGGGACGGGCTACATCTCAAAGGATGTGTTTCCAAGGCTTCTCGGAGTAAGTATCTCACGTCAGATGCGGGTGCCAGACTAACATGTACAGGAACTCTCTGGAATTTTTGAGATGCGCATATACGACGGAGACTTTACGATTGGCGCGCTTATTGAAGAGTGCAGTGTAGCGAATCGACGCGAGTCCAACCTGCCAGTGTCAGGCCATGAGCCGACCAAAGAGATTGACATTGACAAGCTGAACCGTCGGCTGGCCCAGCTACCTGTTGCAGAAATCCGGCGCAGACGACAACGCATGAACATCTTTTATGAGGAGGTGTTGGTGTCAAGCGACCCGGACCGAGGCATCCAGTTCTCTTCGTTGCTGATGATCCTGGCTCACTACAAGGTCATCAACGAGAACAAGAGCTTGCGACTGGAAGAGTTCTTGAGGCGTAGAGCTCGCCTCCAACGAGTGGAAGAAGCCGTTCGTCGCAACGTCGTCATGGGCTTCTTTGACACGTTGTACTGGGCGCGGCGGTTCCGCCGAGCCATGGAGCAGAAGAAACAGGGCCGCATGGCGACGGTTCCGCAGTTTACCGTTCCCGAAATCTTCATTGACGACGAAGACATTACGAATGCGCAACGTGGGCAGGGCTCTGGCGTCGACAGTCCTCCTTTCTCGCCTCAAGACCTGCATGCTCCGTCGCCGAGGAACTCTGCTGGCAATGCGCCAGCACTCCCGGCGTTCCCATTCGATGAAACACGCAGCAGAAGCAATTCGATCCAGCAATCACCAACCGGGTCGCCTACAAGAGCAAACGCACAGCCACAGTCGCCCTTGTCACCATCGACTGCCGAACCCGATTGGCAATTTGCGTCTGCACTCAGCCGACCACCTAGTCCGCTCGAGGCCGAGCCTGGCCAAGCGGACAACCGCAGCCGGGCTAATAGCGGAGTGAGCGCAGCAACGGTTTTGGAGGTGCTTGACAATTCCGCATGGGGAGAAAGTATCAGGAGAAGTTTCACACAACGCAGGCGCAGCTAATATTGAGTGGGACACACACGATGATGACGCCTGCTGTGACCGGGATATATCTCCCCCCCTGGGCACACACGAACGTAATGCGGGTACTTTGGTTAGCTTTTGTCAACCCGCACGTATCGACATACAGCCTTTTTTTCTTAAAAAAAATAATGATGATAACCCAAACCAAACCAAACAAAAAAAAAGAAAAAAAGGAAGTGGCCGTTTTGATACTCAAACGCGGGGTTTAGTGGGATGTGCCACTTGTCCATGAACAAGTCAGGGACAGAGAAAGATATTCTCTCTTTCTCTCTCTCTCTCTCTCCCTCTTTCTTTGGTGCCGGTGCCCCGGTGCCCCGGTGCGTAAGAAAGAACGAAAGAAAAATTAAAAAAAAAAAGGACCGTTGCATGAACGTCAGCTTGTGGCGTTAAACCACACCCCCTACCCCCTACCCCCCTTCCCCCCTGCGTATGCACACAAACGGGCATCAACCCAACACACTTGCAACACGATGACGCCTGCAGTAAGTAAGTAAGTACCGAAATGGCCTGTGTAGTCGCGCGTCGTATGTGTGTTATGCTCGCACATACACACACATGCATACGTACACATACACATACACATACATACATACATACACGTATGGGAAAGTCAAAAAACGGAGCACTAAAGACTAGACTGGGGAGTGAGGTATAATATTTTTTTTTATTTTTTTTATTTTTTTTCGCGGGGGTGGGTCTGTCTGGGTACTGTCTGACTGGATACTGACTGTCTGACTGGATGGAGCGGGAATAAGTACTTGTTAACTGGTTGTATGCATGTATGTATGTATGGTAAATGGGTCGTGGTCGTGGTCATGGTCATGGTCGGTTGGGTTTTACTTGTTCTGAGCACCTTTTGGTTTCTCTTTTTTCTTTTTCTCTTTTTTTTTTCTTTTTTTTTCGAGGGTTGGGGGTTTTGTTTGCGGGGAGAAAGAGAAAGAGAGAGAGAAGGAAGGTGGGGTGGTGTGGTGGGATGGGATGGGTCAGACAGCATTTATTTGCATAGCGTAGGCGTCGCCATACACACTTGCACATACATACACACACGGACCACGAATCATGCTTCTAGACTGACCCTCTCTTTTCCTTCTAGCTGTCTGACTTGTCTCTGGCGTGTCTCTGTCTCTGTCCTGTGTCTCTCCTTCTCCCCTTGACGCCATGCAAACCCCGTCCGGCCCAGCCCGGCCCAGTCTAGTCCAGCCCAGCCAGCCACATGGGAGAGAGCTGCAGGGCTAAAACTTGTGGCGGGAGAGGGACAAGTCCAGAGGCGTATGGTAGTAGCTACACATGTCGTTTCTGAAGGGGGGGGGTTTGGAGACATGCATACACACATGTACACACACACACATATACACATGGGATACAGATACATACATACACATACTAAATTGGATCGGGTACAGTAACAGCCAAGCCAATGTGTGTATGTACCTGGACCCAAGAACAACCCAAGAAACACACACCCTAAAATAAAAAATAAAAAATCAACACCTGCTCCAACCCCTACAACCCCCCCCCCCCTCACATCTTCGCACAATAACACTACAGTTTTTCAAAAAAAAGAAAAAGAAAAAAAAAGAGAAAAAAAAGAGGTAAAATATTCAAGTTTGTTCCGCCATGGCCAATCGCCAATCGCTCTCCCAGAATAGAGGGTAGCAAAACAGCCATTAACCCAGCACGTTCTCAGCGATAATGGGGACATCACGACCATGTTGATTGACCCTTAGTTACTTACAGTACCGCTATCACTATCCTTGGATTTCACCTACTACAAGTTCAAATATGCATATGGGCATATGGGGCATGTCCCCCTCCCCCCCTCTTCCCTCGCAAGCTTCATGACTGTAAAACAGCCGGTTCACGTCATGATGAATACCCCCAAGTGTACGCTTATTTTTTTCGGGGCAGGGTCATTTCGTATTTCGCTCAAATGTACCTGTGACGGTGGACAATTGAACTACAACAATTGATGCGACACACAGGGCTGGCTGTACGAAGAGGGGGGGGGAGGGTGGCTCAGCGTGTGTAACAATCTACTCCAGGTGTAGTCAAATGGCCGCTGTAGGGACGATGCGAAACACTTACATGCCGCTTCGCTTCGCTTCGCTTTGCTCAACAGAGCAGGAGACGAGGTATGGTAGGTGTGTAAGACAGGAGGTTGCGAGTTTGACAGACGGGAAAGAATGGGAGAGAGGGGCTGGGGGGCTGGAGCTGGAGCTGGAGCTGGAGCTGGAGCTGCACGTATGCACGCACGCTCGCTCGCTCCATGCTGAAACACTCTCCGGTCTGGTATGCCATGGCTATGCTATGCCATGCCGTGTGTTCCTCTCCACCCTCCCCCTTCGCTTGGGAGGATAGAGGTAGGAGTGCAGGAGCTGTGTGAGGCGAAAGGATGGCAAGGGATGGAAGGGAAATGGATTAGTCGACCAGTCCACCAGTGAGAACCCGCCTTTTTCCCCGTAATTGATACTAAAAACATCTTTTTTTTCCTGATATTTCATTGCCCCTCCCCCCTGGTTTGCACGCTGTCTGTCGCATCAGGCCCGGAAGAGAACAAGTTGGTTGCATGGCTGCGGGGGGGGGAGGTGTGATAGCCATACCATACACAGCCTCCCCCCTCCCCCCCCCTCCACATAGGATATCGGGGCATAGGCAAGCAGGACGCCGACCAACGACGACGACGAGGCTTACTGCTACTGCATACTAGCATAGCAGGTATGTAAGGAAAGTTAAAGCGGCCACCGTCGCCCGACCACCGGTCCAACGAACAGCGAGCATGGGGCGCGGCGCCCGGTTCGAGCGCATGACAACGGGCGTCTGGATCGGGGGGAGCGACGGCGCCATATGTGAAACGCTGGCCTGCCCGTCAGACAAGGGCAAGGCAAGGCGACTCCGCTGGGTCCCCCCCCCCCCATGTGCTTTAGCCGTCGTACGTCGCAGATTGTTGCGTCTTCGCCCGCCCGTTGCGAAAAGACGCCGCCCGCACTTCCCCCCCCCTTCTTTGGAGACGCTGCTGGCTTCATGTTGGTGTTGCTGTGTGGGTGATTGTGGGCGTGTGCCGTTTTTTTCAGGATTGCAAGTCTAGATATCTTGATTGTTGTGTCTGAAGTCGCTGTTTTGGGGTCTGTAACTCCGGGCTGAAGCCGTTGACTTGGTGGTGATGGTGATGGTGGTGGTGGTGGTGGCCAGCCAGCCAGCCCCCCTTCTCTCTCTCCCTCCCTCCCTCCCGTCAAAACGGGTGTCTGGTTGGCTGGAATGACGGGCGAAGCCCTTGCTTGGAGACTTTTACAGTTATTACCTGACATACATAGACTTTTTTTGTGGCGTGCACTCTCCTTTCGCTGTACATGTGCATCTTGTGTATGTATGTCGATGCAGGGTGAAGGGGGTAGTGAGAGTCTTTTTTTGCTGCGACGTGACGCGACCAGAACGGATTAAACAAAAAAAACAGGGGAATTCTTCATGCGCGCTTTTTTGGGAGTGTGTGTGTGTGTCGCGCCGATAACCAAATCAAAGAGACTAAGTAGTACTAAAAACAACAAAGGGGCTGGATTTTTTTGTGTGCGGTTCTGGGCTGGAGAGAGTCTCGGGGTTTCGTCGCTAGCATGTAATACGCCGGCAAAGGGGGGGCAGAGAGGGCGAGTGCGAGAGCTGGTGAGATTGAAAGGGAGGGTGATGATGATGAGAAAAGCAAAAATGGGAACAACACGACGGCTCGACGTAGTCACGGGCTGGGCTGGGTGGTTGTTGGCAAGTCATGGGGCGATATATGCACACGACGACGGCCAGCAGCGAGGTCATGATCCCCGTCATGGCGAACAGATACAGCTCATCTCGTATCGATTGCAGGCACACATGGAGATGAAAAAGGCGATGAAAAAGCAATTTGTCCGCGGCGCCGACGCCATCCACGACCCGAATAGGGCCATGGATAGCAGACCAGCGTATGTAATAGCGGCTTCCCGCTCGCTAGATTCCAGACGACGGCGATCAAACAAGGCGTGTGATGACCCCACCCAAGAACGGCGCCCCCTGTCTTTCTCTGGCCGTGTTCCTGGCCAGGCGGCGTTTCCATGGTTTTAGTTCTGGCACGCAACACGTACTGCCATCATGCACATGCGACACGCAACACCCCCTCTCTCTCTCGACACCCCGATCCCACGCCTGTCCTCTTCTCCTCAAAAAGGCCCGCATGACGCATCGCTATTCAAAGTGGCTGCTTTCTGCTCCTTCTCGCACACACACACCCCTCCCGCTTCTTCCCACCACCACCTCCTCCTCCTCCTCCGCCTCTGCCTCCGCCTCGTCTCCCCTACCTTCGTTTCGTGGCTTTGTAACGCGCCCTCTTCCATCTACTTGCAGTGCATACCCATCCATCCATCTATACATATATATACATACACACACACCCCTTTGACCAGGGCTAGTGCTGACTCCTCTTCTTCATTCTCACCCACCACCCCGGTCCAACTGTTGGAATATACCTCGAACCGGGCCTGTACGGAAACTCTGTTCGGAAAGGAAGAAGAAAAAAAAGCTTTGGCCCGCAACCTCAGCTGTCATCATTCCCGCCCTTACCCACCGACGTGTTATTATTCTTTTTTATTCCGCACGTCATTTCACACCATCACACACACACACCTGACTCGCAAACAAGCGGCGGCCGGTGCCCCGACTACCAGGATCGCAAAGGGAAAAAAGCCAATCTAAGTTGTCTTATCAACCAGGCCTGAACTAACCGGGGTCTTTCTTTTCTTTTGGCTTCTACTGCTTCTGCTGCTGCTGTTGCTGCTGCTGCTGTTGCTCCCTGGTTCTGGTTCATCAAAGGACAGCTGCAAATCTTTTCTCCAACTATTACTACTACACGTATACCGGGCATAGTCATTTGCTTGAGACACAGCAATTCACTACGCACGCACGACCTTATTCGACAGAAAAGCAGCCGGAAGAAACCGCCGCCAATCAACCAAACAACTCCGCAAAGATGCCTTCCTCTCCAAGCCGCACCAACCGCTTCCAGTCCTTCACCCCCCTCCGCAGCACAACGGGCTCACTGCGCCGTCTCAAGACGGCCCTCAGCCCCACGCGCAACTCGCCGCGCTCCGCTTCGCCCTCGTCCATCAACACATCCTCGACAACCTCGCCGCTAACCCGCAACTCGTCGCCACACAGCCAGCGCTCCTCGTCGTCAGGCTCCTCGTCGCTCCTCGAGGTCCTCGCCATCCGCCACAAGCCCAGCGTCGTCGAATTCCAAATGCAACAGGAGCGCAGCCTGTTCGAGCAGGAACTCCATGTCCTTGAGCCCCGTCCGAGTTCAGGTCGCGGCTCCCTCGACGCTCATGTCGTGGGTATTTTCGAGGTCCTTGATGGAAAGTGCTAGATCTTTTCTCCTCCTCTTTTCTCGCCCTTTTTTTTCTTTCTTGTTATGGGAGTTAGAATCGGTGTTTTCCTTTTTTTCTTTTTCTTTTTTCCTTTCCTGGTTTCCGTTTTCTGCGAGGATTTAACGCTGCGATGAGGGAATGCGACGTTGCACACTGCACTTGGGCTCTACACACTGCTCTCTACACACTACAATAACAAACAAGGACCAACAAACACCAACAGTATATTGAGGGATTCATGCTGTTTTGTTCGTCCATCTGTTTGTTTGTTTGTGTGTATCCAACAATTGGGAGGGCGTTTATTCGCTTTTTTTCTTCTTCTCCTTTTCCCTTTTCTTCTTCTTCTTCTTCTAGGTTTCCTTCACCGGCAACCTTGGCTTAGACCCCCCCCCTTTTTTTTTCTCCCTTTTTCCCTTTTTTTTTTCTGGAGGAGGCCTTGGGGAATTCTCTTCTCTCTCTCCTGCCGAACAGAGAACTCTCTCTCTGTACCTCGACTTTACATACCCAAACTCCACATCTCTCGCAACCAATATACGAACAAACCAATAAACAAATTCAATAAACAGACTATCTTTTAGACATGTTTTGTGCATTACAGCCAAGTGTGTGTGTGTGTGTTTATATGCGGCAGTCCACTCTGATTCCCAAGCAACCAGCTCTTGCCATTCATCCCCCCCCCTTTTTTTCTTGAAAAAAAAACATCTTTTCCCTAAGATCTATCCCCCTCAGCTCCAAGTAACCTCGCCTAAGCTAGTCGTATCGTTTCTTCCTTTCCTTTTTTATCGCTTTCGCTTTCACACGCGTCTTATTTGCCAAAGAAAGAAAGAAAGAAAAATCCATCCACATCTCTCCGTCTACATCGCCATGTCTGTCTGCACTTTGCACCGCACTGCGTGCTTTTCTGGAAAAAATCCAGACCCGGACTTTTTGTTTCTCGTTTCGATCCGAAAGATCTTGGTATCAGGGCTAGGTCTAGGTGTATGCGAGGGAAAAAGTGCGGGGGAATACGCGTAGAAGGAGGGGGAGGGGGAGAAGATGGGTTTGGAGATTGAGATGGATGGATGGATGGGTAGATGGAGAGAAGAGAAGAGAGAGTTAGGATATACTCATCACTAGCGTTCTCACACACGTTATTCCGAACTTCTCTCTCTCTCTCCTTTTTCTTCTTTCCCTCGCTCTCTCTTATCCTTATTTCGCGCGGTATCTGCATTATTCCGCTTTGCTTTACTTTTACATCACGTGCCTTAGCACTACACTGTACTGCACTACACTCGACGACATGTGTTTGAGTGTGTGCGTATGCGTGATTTCCAGCTTCGATTTAAATATCTAAGAAGAGAGAGGCAGATATGTAATCAGACACATGCAAAAAAAAGCACATGATGACTTACACGCATGGATATCCAACCCAAACTAAAGCACCACAACACAACACAACACAACACAACTAACCTTAATATCAAGCTAAAAGTCAAAATTAAATCCGAGAAAATAACCCAATCATCTATTAAAAACGCACATGCTCAACTAACTAACAGCTAACACATCCACCTCCACACATCCCTCCTCCACTCAACTCAACAAAGACTATACCCCAAAGAACAAACGCAAATCCAACAGATTCACCCCCAAACGGCCATGCTTCCCCCCCCCCTTCCTCCTTCCTCCACTCCCTATCCCTACCCGTAACCAAGCACCCTTCCCCATGCCCCCACCAAAAAAAGAAGATGATGAAATAAAAACAAAGCGAAAAAACTAACTTTTTTTTTCTTCGTTGCTCAAGCAAATTGGGAAAAGGGGAAAAGGAGTAAGTACATAGTAGAGTGCCCGCTGATGACGTTGTAGCTTACATATGTGTGTTTTTGTCTTGTCTTGTTTTTGTCCTGCTTTCATAGTGTTTTTCCTAGTGTGTCGAGATGGAGCTGGAGAGAGACGTTAAGAGATGGAGTGGAGAGAGAGAGAGAGAGAGAGAGAGAGAGAGAGAGAGCCAACCGTCCAACAGTGTGACAAACCCGCGGCGCGTGATATGTAAGGGGGGGGAGGGAGGGTAACAAAAAGCACTTGCATGGTGAGAAAGATTTGACACGACAACCAAGATGATGATGATGAAGAAAAGGCAAAAGAGAGCTATTATCTAAATCGAGAGAAAGAGAGAGAGCCCTTACGCCTTTCCCCCCCGCCCCTGCCCACCTCCTCCTGTATTACTATTGTGCACAATCACACACCAAAAACAAGGTAGTTAGGCCTTGAGTCTTCGTTCTTCGCAGCGCACGCAGACGGGGTCTTGGGTGTCGCCGCGGAGAAAGTACCTTCCATCTTCAAAGGGACCGGAGCAGATCTATCTTTCTGTTAGCATGCTTATTTTCCATCAACATAGGATCAAGACTTACCACACAGACAAAACAGCCCACATGCCACTCGGAGCCAAGGGCCTTGACAACCGTGTCGGTGACTGGCTTGCGACATCCCTTGCACTTTGTACTGTAGCGATGCGTGTGGCAATTGACACACCAGGCGTAGCCGTCTTTTTCTACAAACGGCGTGGTGCTGTCGAATGGATCGCCGCACTGGGCACAGAAAAAGTGGCCGGCGTGCCATTCTGCGCCGCAGGCGACAATCACCTCGCCTTCAATGGGCGTCTTGCAGCTCTTGCAGCGTGGAGAAAAGAGTTCGTGGAAATCCAGGTGGCAGTAGAAGCGCGCGGACTCGTCGGTCCCGTCTTCATGCTCAAGACGAGCCATGTCCTCGGCCGTGGGATGAGAGGGGAGGAATGGGATGTCGACACCCAAGAGACGGGCACGAATACGCTGCACACGCTCGGCATGCTTGTTGGAGGGCTCTGGGTAGAAGGCTACACACTCGAGGTGCTCACCGCACTGGTAACAACAGAAGCATTCGGGATGGAAGCGAGAGCCTGCTGCCGAGACAATACGACCCGCAATGGGCAGGGCACATTGAGTGCAGAGAGCGCCTGTACGGACAGTGGTTGGTGTCCAGTGGGTACGTGGCGAGCCGGTGCTGTTGTAGCCATGAGACTTGTTCTGCGCATTCGGTACCGGCAGAGGCCGTGTAGAAGCAACAGGCCCAAAGCCCTTGGATGCATTCACGTTGATTGAGGGCACCGAAGAATTGACTGAGATTGATGGCACATTGCTGTGTCGTCCTCGGGTTGGAGACTCGTTCACAGAAATCGTAGGGACATCGGGGGTCACGTTGATTGCGGGCGCAGCTGATCCCCTTCTCGGTGCAGACGTTTCGCTCACTGAAATGCTGGGGATAGGCGCGGCATTACCTCTTGATGCTCTATTCGGCGCCGGAGTTTCATTCACCGATATGCTTGGGATCGGTGGAGCATTACCTCTCAGCCCTCGGCTGGGAGTAGGAGACTCATTGACCGATATGTACGGAATCTCTGGTGTCGTGGATATAGAAGGCACTGTTGCTCCACGTCTGAAAACCGGCGAGCTATTAACTGATATACTCGGGGCAGCCTGGGTGACACTTGGCAAAGGCCTTTGGTAGCCTCGACCAGAGGACGCGTTGAAGGAGTTCGACGGCGTCTCCGAGACTGAAATAGATGGTGCTGGTGTGGTCCTGGAACGTGCAGGGGCAGCATCAGGTGCGTTTATCGTAGGTATAGGTGCAGCAGAAGGACGCGTTGGGATCTTGGCGTTCCTCAGCGAACTGGTGAGTGGAAGGGGTCTCGCAGACACTGGAGGGTCTGCAGGCCTCTCGGCATTGCCACTTCGCGTCGAAGGCCTATTGGTTGCCGGGACCTCAGGTGGCCTGGGAGTAGTACTCCGCTTGGGTACTTCAGGCGCTAGGCCACTTATAGGCTCAGGCACATTAATCTCAGGGATGGAAGGGGGCCTTGATGTGGTATTTCGCTTGTGCACATCTGGTGCCAGGTTTGTGGTAGGACTGTCAGGGGCTGCCGCGCCAGACTTCGTCTGGTCGGAAGCACGCGGCGCGTCAGGCACAGCAGAAATGACTTCTTTGAGCTCTACAACATTCCAGTCCTTCTTGAAAGACACGATTGGTCGCCCTGGAGCATCGGAGACGGCGGTGGGCGTAGGAAGCTTTGCACTGCGATCCTTGAGGCGAAATCCAGTAGCAGCACGCAGCTCTTCACTCCTAATCTCCTTGCCATCCTTCATCTTCACCTCGGGTACGTTTTCTGCATCTGCCTTTGCATTCTCAGCTGACTTGGCTCCCGTAGGGTTCAGCGTGTAGCCTGCGTTCCGCGACTGCGTGGGAGGGTTCTTTTGAATCTCATATCGATCAAACCGCTTCGTGGTTGCAGTCGGATCGGTGCTCGAGCGCACCAGCGGATTGCTCTTAATTGACTGGAAACGCATAAAGGGGTTGCGTCGTACTCCCAACGGGAGCTTCTCGGGCTTGGATGGTTCGGCGGCGGCGGGTGTAGGGGCAGGCGCAGGGGGGGCGTCTTCTTCGGGCTCTTCGTAGATTTGGTCGTTGGGGTTCTGGAAAAGGCTTCCACTGGCAGTGCGGCGTGCACCACTGCTTCGCCGCCGATGCTTGTAGTCTGGCAGATCCGAAATGGCCTTGGCCAGTGCAGGTGACTCGCCCTTTTTGTGCTTGATGTCAAAGCTCGCCTTGGTGGGCGAAGAGCTTGAGATTCCATTTCCAGACCCATCTGCGTTGCCTCCTGGCCCGTTGCTTTGTAAGCTGCTGCTCCTGCTGCCTGAGGCAGTGCTGCCCATGGAATGGCGCTTTCGTAGCTTGGAGTTGGCTCGCTGCAGATCCTGGTCCTTGCCCTCGACACTACGACTCCTTTGCGTGCTGCCTTTTCTGGCCAGTCCCGGATAGGAGTAGGGTGCGTGCGGGTTGTTCTCTGCTGCGTTTGGATTGCGGTGTTTCCACACGAGCTCGGCAGCTTCATCTCGTGCTGCCTCGTATATCTTTCCCTCCTGCGCAAGCTCCAAATCCTCCATGGCTGCGCGGATAGCCCGGGCTTCGTCCTGCTCCGCCTGCCGCTGCTCCCTTTCTCGGTATATCATGCTCGCCGTCCGCGCGTGCGAAGAAGATGTTGTTTCTTGCTGTCGTCCTCGTGGTGCCTGCACAAGCGGGCGTCCAGCGCCTCCCACGACCTTCTCCAAGCTAGGCCTCGATATTGTCCGGCTATGCGACTTTGGCTCATGCGAGGAAGACGGACGGGCATCGGCATCGGCAGCGGGGTCTGTAAAGGCGCGCTGCAAGGCGGCCACGGCGGCCGAGTCAGACATGCGGTTGGCGGATCGGTTCGACCATGTGTTGAAATGCGCAGGCGCTGGACGGGCTCCAGTCGGGCGGGCAGGGCGATTAGTGCGGAGGTCTTGTAGGTAGCTCTCTGTTCGCCCCTGGTTAGCACAGCAGTCAAGCGGCAGTGTTTGCCTCGCGCTCCTTACTCATTTGAGACGGGGAATAGTAGGCGCCAGGCCCTGGCGACGATGCGCCTTCTCTTTCCTTGGATGTGAACATGTAGTCGTCGTGGTCGTCGTGTTTACTGCTGTGTTTGTCTTTGGAAAATTACGGCAAAAGCACGCAAGCGTGAGGGAGTCTGGATGAATAGAATAGCGAACGAGACAGGGCGCAGCGGGTGCAACGATAGGTGGAAGAGCCTCAGCTCTAGATAAGCGGTGGGGATGCGGTCGAGGTGCTGCGCAGAGCTTGTTGCTATTCGCTGGTCTCCCATGGCAACTGAGCCTGTGACGTCTTGACCGCCTGCCCCCCCTTGCCCCCCTGCTCAGCCGCATATAATCCCCGGATTTTCAGGGTCCCAGTGCTCAGGATGCACGTCTAGATACACGCGGCGGATACGATATTTGATCACATATATGTCCATTCGCTGGCGGGCCTCGATCCGTGTACTGCGTCTATGCGTTTACGCGATTCGATCCGAAATTGATTATGTCGATGCTCTAATAGCGTCCATGCCCGCGACTCGTCTTGCGCTAAACAGCACTCAAGCCACGCGTTGCTCGCACAAGCAACGTTTCCAAGAAGCAATTACTGTTTCCATCCCTTACACGCCCTCTAAATTGCGTGCAAATAACGCCGCGCCCAAGGCCCGCACCGTAAACGCTTCGGGGTTGGTGTACATCCAGGCCAAACTGGGTATCCTGCTCTGTAACAATGGCATAAGTTTGGAATATCTCGTCCGCGATTCATACATCGCCTCATCCTGCGCCAAAGAGATTCGTTTGAATGTCGTGAAAGTGACCAGTTACGCCCCATCCCATCGTCACACTTTCAAGCGGGTCCCATGATGTGTCAGCCGTTGTGAAGCCTGTTTCGGCATTGAGCGCAGCATAGTCCCATTCATCGCCCACCATAAGGCCGTTGCTGTAGGCGTCGCTTCCGGTTCCCGAGGCACCAAAGGCGTGTATGGGAAGAGCTTCACTGGTTGATACGAAGCCTGAGAAGCCTGTAGTACCTCCCGACGCCAAGCCAGAATAGGATACTTTGGGTGATTCCCGATACGGAATGTGCATCTCGTTCTGCTGGCTGGGCGAATATGAAGACTGCGACATTGAGCCGCCACGTGATTGTGAACTTATCGTTGCGGGGCTCGAATGGTCGACACTCCTCTCGCCCCCAGAAAGGTCCATTTCACTCCCGTCGTGCATCCCAAAGCCACCAGATGCAAAATCCGGTTGCAATATAGTGGTAGAAATGCCACGTGCTGACATTTGCGACTCAATGAAACCCGTATTTCGCGTGTGCATACCGACGCTGTTGATATTACTGACATGGAATGGCGGGCCCGGTGTGTTTTGTGCATATCGTGTACTCGACTTTGGAGCGGCATCCACCAGATCGCTGTTGCCAGGTGAGTTGATTGCTCCAGTTGAACTTTGTGTTTCGTGGATGTTGATTAGAGGATTACATCGGGCAGTGGCGTTCTCGTTGGGGTAAAATGTGGGCTGTAGGCGAAGAAGGTTAGCAAGCATAGCAACACTTGGATAATGGGGTACTCTGGATATTGACTCACATTAGCCGTCGAGGGTGTCTTTGCCTTGTTCTGTAGACCCGCGAGACCAGCACTTTCCAGGTCAAGGTCCAATTGCGCCAGAAAGGAATCCGTGAGCGGGTTTCTCCGACGAAGAGCCTGCATAGCTTGCAGGAGAAATCGTAGCGAAGAGGTCATCTGCTGGTCATTCGGTCGGGTCTTGAGGTACTGGACGAACACTCTTGCTGCCACGTAAATGCAGAAAGATATGAAAGGATTCATCTAGTCCAGTCAGCACATCGATTGCTTGCTTCAAGGGCTTCAACTTACTGCACCAAGGTCCATATGGCTGACCATCCGCATAAGGTTAGCAACCTCGGCTGCCGCTGTTACACATCTGATCTTGCTCTCGTTGCCGATGTGGGCTGGTAGTTGGTGTTTGTCTGCCTTGAATATCGCTGCCTGATGAAGACATATTGTCGATGTATGAATGCACATGTTCGTAAAGACAACATTGGGATCTGCGACGCCGGACGGTAGCCGCATATAGTCGGGTAAACCTAGGGATGTCTGGAGCAGTACTTGCTCAATGCTGCGATGTCGAGTCCAGTATCCACCATTGATATCATCGTCCGTGTCTGCGGGACCAGGTCGATGGAGGTGGAGTAGGTTGCGGCCGAACATGGCTGCCGTCAGAACGATGCCGCCAAACGAATGAATATTCGCCACGCCATTGGGTTGCAGAGATTGCTCCAGTGATGCTGTGTCCATCGGCCTGCTCTTTTCGTATGCGTCCTCGCTTGCTGGCAAGTTTGTCATGATCTTGCGCAAAGTTAGCACCATCAGGATACATTAGGCCAAAGTTGCTGCTTACGTCTCGTTCGTCAATCATCATTGGCCATCCAGTACCGATACTAGCGTACCGATCAACACAGAAAGACATCCAAAAGGCTCTCCTCCGCTCCTCGCGCTCTGTCCAGTCTTTGGGCGGAGGCAGACACTGCTTCACATCCAGACCCACGCCGTCCAAGCGGTGGAGTTGCATCATCTGCGCAAATCTCACGGCGCGACCGGCAGACAACCAAGCTCTTGGAAAGTGCATGTTCTTAAACTCGTATGTGCACGTCAGAATCCATACCTGGCAGTGTGCAAGCGTAATGGTCGTTTCCCCATGCCCTTTCATCTCGTCCATGTGCGCATACTTTCTGGCTCGGTGGTAGAAATGCTCTTGGAGTGCCTCGTATTTGTCGGTGACGGAGGCTGCCATGGTCCACATAATGTATCGCAGACATACCGGTGGACGCATATGGGGGGCGAGGTTGAGCGCTGCGAGAAAGCGTGGTCTGTGTATAATGGGTATTGTGGGATGAACTCTGGAAAAGTAGATTTGGTATCTGCCATGTGTCAGTGGCGTCGTTTCTGCAAGTCGCAGCATGTCCGTACAAATCATCCATGACTTCCTGGGGAGGCAGAGGCTCCTCCAGCCCAAGTGCTATTAGGTCCCATGACCCAGGTTGCTCTGCTGCCGTCTGGAATGGAACTGCACCGGGCCCTTGGGCTTTGCTGGCATCCGGCTGTTCGCTCGTGTCGGGCAGTGTTTGATTGATGGTGTTGGCGACATATGCAGCTGCAGAATCCTCGCGTGGTGCGTCTTTGGGCGTATCTGTCGAGTCTTGGGTCTTCAACAATGTCTCGACTTGTTCTGGCGAGAAGGGATGTCAGCATTGATAGCGGCAGCATGCATGCACCCACTTACGAAGCCGTTGTTCGAGTAGCTTCACGTAGCCACGCTTGGGCCCGCTTTTCTTCCTGACTTCATCGTAGCCACAACCGTGGGACAGTCGCTTACACGTTGAACACGACGGCCGAGCACCATCGCAGCGCAGCTTTCGCTTCCTGCACAAAACACAAGCAATCCTCTTGAATTTGCTTGAGCCATCTTGCTGTGTTTCCTGGCTGTTGGCAGCGGTGGATTCGTGCGGTTGCTGCGGCGGATCGTTGAAGGCGCTTTCATCAGGCGACTCGGACTCGTTGGAAGGCATTCTTGTGACAGGTATTATGGGCAATCTATTGTCCCAGGCGGATCAAAAGTGCGCGCTGGGCTGGAGAAAACGGCGCCCCGCGTAAGCACGGTTCAGGAGGACGAGTCGGGGGCCTTTTGGATCCAACAATCCTTCTCGCTCTGGCGCTGGAAGCCTAACCGAGCCACAAGTCGCAGTGGTGGCGGTGATGTGAGGGCGGCGGGTCGTTGTACAGAGAGGGGATCCTGGACATGCGCAGCTGTGCCTCGACAGAACAGCATGGGCAGGGCGAGGGTTGGAGAGACGGAGAGCTGTCATGTGAAGGATTGTGTAGGCTAATGAGAGCGGAGCAGCTGGTGGCTGAAAGCTGCGCCTGCGGGCGCATCGTCGTTCTTAGGCACCCACGTACATGCTAGGAGATAGGCCAATATCGGCGCATCTCCCGCTTGCCCCGATGTCACCGTGGATGCTGGCGCTGGTGGTTTATCAGCCTGTGAACAGCCCGCGAACAGCCCGCAATGTACCCGCGAACAGGCCTCTGTGTGCAACGGTAGCCTCGCGCGCCCTGGGGAAGGTTGCTTTTTGCCCGCTGGGCCTGTCACGGGCGGCGGCGGGCATTGCTTCACCAGGGCTGCATGCACGATTGGGAATATGCAGGTGCGCTAGCCCGCGGCCAAGTGGGGCCTTGGTTAGGCCCAAGAGAGATGATTGTGCGACCGATCGACACGCACCATCTTGTGCCAGCTGGGTGTGTGATGTAATCCAGTGCTGAGTCGGCACTCCTGCTCCCACTCCCACTCCCACTCCCACTACAGCACGCCTTTGGCGCCGCCCCGCCAACCTGCCCATTGTCTGGGGTCCGCGGCGCCTCTACCCCTCCATCGCGTCATGATATCGGCCTTGGCTCACGGTGCTCAACTGCCGGGCTGGCAAAACGAATGGTATTGGCCTCCATCAAGGTACATTCATGGCATTCATGCATGCTGCCACTCAGGCAATGTAGTACAGTGCGAACGCGCCCATGTCGACACAGCGGGCCCTCTACTTGGACTTGCGCTTCCCTTGGTTGCGCGGTCGGTCTTGCACAAGGAACGTGTGCTTGTTCCTCTTGTGCCTCGTCTTGTAGCCTCCCTTTGCCGGCGTTCCCCATGGACTGACGGGGTGCACGTTACCCTTTGATTTACCGCGACCACCACCGTGCGGATGGTCGGCTGAGACATGTTAGCATCATCCTGCGAACCATGGGCCCGTCGGGGCTCGGCTACTGACCTGCGTTCATGGCAACACCACGGACCTCTGGTCGCTTTCCCAGCCACCGTGACCGTCCAGCCTTTCCCAGCGATGCGAACTGTGCCTGCGGGTTGCTGGCCACGCCAACGGTACAGCACGCGTCGGCACTGACCCTGCGGATTTCGCCGCTCTGTAGTCGGATGATGACATACTGGATCTCTGTGCCGCTGCCCTTTTCTACTTCCTCCTTGTTCACGATAGTGGCATATGTGCCTGCGCTACGGCAAAAGACACCTCCGCCCTTGGTCTTGGAGCCGACGTTGTAGACCTGGGAGCCCAGCGGCACCATGTGGATGGGCAGGCAGTTGCCTCGAGTCGCCGTCTTTGCAGCCAGCATGCCGGGATCAATGCCTCCGCCCATGCTGGCAATCAGCTCTTTGGGGATGCCGCTTCGGTAGCTCTCCACTTCGTCGCCTGCCCTCATGCCGTCGGCAGCGATAATGTACGACTTCTCGCCCGTGGCCAGGCGCGTGAGGAGGGCCAGGTGTGCGCTGCGGTTGGGGTCGTACTCTATCCGCTCCACCACATGCTTGCCGGGCAGGTAGCGCTTGTAGTCGACGATGCGTATGCGTCGCTTGTGGCCGCCGCCGCGGTGCCTGACTGTGACCCGTCCGGTGTTGTTCCTTCCGCCCAGGTGCTGTCCCTTGCGCGCAATGGTGAGCTTGAGGTACGGGCGTCCCTTCCACAGGTGGTCGTTGACGGGCCGCTTGAGGTGGCGCAGGCCGGGCGTGCGAGGCTTGTATGTCCTCAGCGGAATGAACCTCTCCTTGCGGGAGCCTTCTTGTTTCAGCACCGCGCCGTCGGCGGCGACCGAGGGCTGTATCGAGGGCGGCGGGTTAGTGTCCATGGCATGGGCCTGGGCGTAGGTGCGGGCGCAGCGCAGGGCGCCGGCGAGCCGCGAGGGCTGGAGGCGACATATCCGGGGCTGCAGCATCGTGTCGTCGAGAGCCCCGGGTCAATTGAGGCGTGACGGTGATGCAATGGACGGGCAGCTCGATGGCGGGCGGGCGGGCAGCTGCTGGCCGAGCTAGCAATAATTCTCCCACCGGCCGCAAGCGGACTAGCGCAGACCGGGGTGGGCCGGGACCGCCTTGCTGCTGCACGGCGCGATGTCCCAGCAACAACCAGAGTCTGCTCTTGGTCCCCTCCCCCCCCATCACAACAACGTCGCCGTGCTGCCCTCTGCCTGCACTGCTCTGCTCTATCTACACTGCACTGCTCCTCGTGCGCGCCCTCCTCTGCAGCTCCACGGCCCGTCCTGCGCTGTCCCGACCACCGCCGCCAGAAACACGCGTTGCGTCGCGGGATTCTTTCAGGTACGTTTACTGACGCGCCGGTGGGGCGTGCACTGTTGCGCTCTGCCAGCCTCGACAGCCATTTTGGCGCGTGGGACGTGGACGGCCAAGCTAGCCGCCCTCGCTCAAAACACACAACATAGCCTCTCTGCCCTCCCACAACACTTCCCTGGTGCGCTCCTCCTCCCTCGCCCTCGCCCTCTCCACTTCCCTTCTTGTGCACGTTGTAGCTGGACCTCTACCCCGTCCACTCAATTTGCTCGCCGTCGCGCTCCTCCGGTTCGTCTCCGTCTCCCACTCGAGCCGTCACGTCGTCGTCGCCGCCGCCGCCGCCGCTGCGCTCCGCATCGAGCGTGTCAGGTCTGTCAGCATTCGCGAGCATTCGTCGTGCTGCTGCCCGCCAGCTTGGGCTGCACGCTCGGCGCCCGTCGGTGCTCGCATGCTGTCGGCCTACGTGCCTCGGACGCGCTCTGCTGCAAGCTCCACCGAACTTTGCTAACACGCCCAAAACAGTATATCACAACAAGTCACCCATCCGCCATTACACTCTGCACTCCTACTCGAGCACCTGGTTACCTCTTTAGCCTTGATCAGCATACATAATATTGCTTGCAATGCCTCCCGCTGTATGTCGCCGCTTTCATCCCGTGTATCCGCCGCGTCGTGGGCACATGGACAGCTCGAATACAGCTTACTGACACGTCCTAAACAGGTTCGATCTCTGCGGCAACGCGCCGTCACCAACGAGAACGATGAGAATGCCACGACGACACGCTTGACGCGTGCAAAGGCGGCCAACTTGGGCGCGAACGAGTCGGCAGCCGACGTCCCCAAGAAGGCTCTCCAGACAAAGAAGTCGACTGCTACTCTAGGCGCCAACGGTGCCGCGACGCGAAAGCGCGCGGCCCTCGGTGATGTCAGCAACGTCACAAAGCAAGACGGTCTTGCCGCCAAGGACGGAAAGAAGACACTAGCCACCAAAGGCCAACTCTCAAAAGCAGCACAGCCCACCAAGGTAGAGAAGACATCGCGGGCCAACTCGACGCGCTCCATCCTCCAGCAAAAGGACAAGAACTCTGCATCCGATGTCAAGAAGCGCCAGGCTAGCGGCAACGGCATCGCTGGCCAGCCAGCCAAGAGGCGCCCAGCCGCTGCAAAGCCACTGAAGGAGGAAGTCAAGGAGGAGGTCAAGGAGGAAGTTGAGGAGGACAAGGAAAAGGAACAAGAGCAGGAAGAGGAGGACAAGGAGCAGGAAGAAGAGAACGTGGAGCCGCAAGAGAAGAACGTTGAAGAGGATGGCGACAAGCAAGTCAAGGGCACAAAGAAGGACGTTGCAGAGGCACCCATCACAGAGGTCTTCTATGACGGCCCTGATCTCGACAAGGAGGATGTGGACGACCCGCTCATGGTGTCTGAGTATGTTGTTGAGATTTTCGAATACCTCAAGGAGCTAGAGATTGCGACCATGGCCAACCCCGACTACATGGAGAGCCAAACAGAACTCGAGTGGAAGATGCGCGGTATTCTCGTCGACTGGTTACTCGAAGTTCACACTCGCTTCCGCCTCCTGCCCGAGACTCTCTTCCTCGCTGTCAACATCATCGACCGCTTCCTGTCGACCAAGATTGTGCAGCTCGACCGTCTCCAGCTGGTTGGTGTCACTGCCATGTTCATTGCGTCCAAGTACGAGGAGGTGCTCTCGCCCCACGTGCAGAACTTCCGCCATGTCGCCGACGATGGCTTCACCGAGGAGGAGATTCTCAGTGCCGAGCGCTTTGTCCTTGCTGCCTTGAACTACGACCTAAGCTACCCCAACCCCATGAACTTCCTTCGCCGGATATCAAAGGCGGACAACTACGACATCCAGACTCGCACTCTGGGCAAGTACCTCCTCGAGATTGGCTGCCTGGACCACCGCTTCCTCGCCCACCCTCCCAGCCAAGTTGCCGCTGCTGCCATGTACCTTGCCCGTCTTGTCCTCGAGCGTGGCCCTTGGGTAAGTCGACGGCATGTTGGCAGTACTTGGATTATGCTGACGTGACCAGGATGCTACACTTACACACTACGCCGGCTATAGCGAGGAGGAGATCCAGCCTGTTCTGCAGCTGATGATTGACTACCTCTCGGGACCGGTTGTACACGAGGCCTTCTTTAAGAAGTATGCCAGCAAGAAGTTTTTGAAAGGTAAGCATGCACTGGCTGGTCTTGTGTGCACTGTCGCTGACATTTGGTAGCATCCATTGTTCTTCGCAAGTGGGCCAAGGAATACGTTGCTGCTTACGGTAACGCGCTCCAAGAAGAGGCAGCGGCTCCCTCCAAGACCAAGAGCCAGCGCTAAGGGAGTTTGTTCTTGTTAGGCACTTCCGGTCTCTGGCTTAGGTGTCGCAAAGCTATTCATTACCGCCATGTTGGGAACGAGTAGTGATTGACGAAGTTCGGGTCCTGACCGGGAGCCAAAATTTACGATTGCATCCAAGCCAAGCTATTCATGTTTGCATCTTGGCTAATACCATCTTCCGGTCGGCGTTTAATACATGGGATGCAAGTTGGTTGTTCACTTCTCTGTTGGTTTTTTTATTGACTGGTCTCTTTGGAATGGAGTTGTCGGCGTTCATCTCCTGTCGAGGGAGGCGCAACGAGGGATGTTTGCCTTTTCTTTTTTTTCCCCACACATCACTCCTGACTTCATTTCTCATAGCGGCTCTGGATACTCGCTTATAGCATTAGCGGTTGATATACCATGAATGGTATGATATGGTAGAGGCTATTCCTTGGTGGGACGTGCATAGCGTGTGGCTGTATATGCGGGGTAGGGAACAGGGTCACTGGCACAGGACATGTGAGAGGGTACGGTCAGGGTGTACGAATAGTGTAGATGGGGCGCTGTTTCGCGTCCAAATGGAGCAGAAATTTAAATGACTCTCTGTCGTGCCTGGGAATCAGTGGTTGAGCCTATTACAAGGCCAGTCTGAAGTCTGGCATGCTTCGACGTCGCGTCATGGTTACAGATGACAGGCCCTTGAGCTGTTCCCAGCCACATTTTGGTGTTTCGCGTTCCCCCACGTACTTGCTTAACCTCGGCGCCGCGCTTTTCGCGTGTGTTGCGCGAAGGCCCGCGTCCACGGCTCGAAAGCAACACGACACGTCAGAGGCGTTTTTATGCACACGCCGGATATTCCCTCAAGCACGAACACGCCACGTCCAGACCGCGCTTTCACACACACACGCACACACACACACACCGTACGCATAGGCCATGGGTTGGTGGGCGAAAAGCAAATCAACAACAACAACAACAACAAGACAATAATAGCCGGCTGGACCGGCTAACTAACTCCCCCCAGCCAACCATGCACGCCGTCATCGAGTCGCGTTTTCCCCGCCCCTCCACTTCTGTCTGTCTGTCTCACTCTCACTCTATCGAATCGAATCGAATCGAATCGGTCAACTTCTCTCTCACAAACGCTCATGTCCGCCTGAGATCACTGCACCTTCTGCCTCGGCCCAAGCATCGACGCTATACCCTTTTTATTCAGTCCATCGACAAAGAGCTGACTGCACTGCGATCGCAGCGTTTTGGAGCACGTTTGCTAGAGGCCTATTTACCAACATTGTTTAAGATTCTATTTTTTTTCTTCTTTTTTTTCATCGGGCTTTCTTCACGTTGTTCTTGTTCCTGTTACTATTACCATTACCTTGGGGAATCGGGTTGTTTTGATTGGGAAGGGTGTGTATGTGTGTGTGTATATGACAACACAACAACGACCCGCGGCAAATGTGTGATTGGTGAAACTTTAAAACGTGACTTTATTTTTGGGCTGTTGGTTGTACACGACGCGCAGGAAAACGAGCGACTATCGACGAGCGACTGCGACGGGGTGAAGAGAGAGAGAGAGAGAGAGAGAGAAAGAGAGAGCTACCTGGATACTGTGCACGAGAGATCTCTTGTGTAACCTCTGTCGGTATTGGGCGCTTCTTTCTTTTTCTTTTTGCCAATTACGACTTCCTCCACCGCTCAGCTAGCTAGCCAGCCAACCAGCCAACCAACCACTCGGTCAGCCAGCTACCCCAGCTACCCCAGCTACCCATCCAGCCAAGCACACACACCCACAACACACCCACATTACACAAACCAACCCTCGCCAACCATGCAAGAAATAGACGTCCACTACCCCCCAGAAGCCTGTCCCTTTTGCACCATCGCCGCCGCGCATCCCTGTCCCCCGGACCTCAGCACCGCCCCGGCCTCGCTGTGGCGCAGCGCAGACGAAAAGCAGCAGGATGAACTGCACAGCTGTGTTCCTGCCGACGACGAGACGGAGCCGACTAAAACTAGTCCGAGCAGCTTTGTCGTCCTCAGAAGTAGAGATGTGGTGGCGTTTTTGGATATTCTGCCAATGACGGGTGGTGAGTTTTTTTTTTTGCCAATCTTTCTTCCCCCCTTTTTTTCTCTTCTTATCTTGTTTTTGTATTGTTATTATTGAAGTGGATAAGTTGTCATATTGGGTGTGATAGGCCTGGTTTGGAGTCCTTTTGGAGAAAGAGCAAGGAAGGGGTGTGTATATGATTTGCTTGATGATGGTGGTGGTACACAAAAAAAAAGACCCAGATACAACACGAACATTACAGAAACAAGGAGAGAGAGAAAAAAAAAGCTAATACCCTTTGGTTTCTTCCCCAGGCCATTTACTCGTTACCACGCGCCAGCACAAGGTCAAAGTCGCTGAGATGGAGGCGGTGGAAAGTAGGGAAATGGGTAAGTTTTCTCTTCTGTTTTCCTCTATTCCATTACCTTGCACATTGTATCTACGACAAAGAACCTCGCATACAATTAACCACTACCTGTATATGAATTAAGATGTTACTCAGCGCTAACATGATGATTTTTTTCTTTCCTGGCTGAACAGGTTTCTGGCTTCCGATTCTCGCGCGAACAGTGGCAAAAGTCACGGGTGTAACGGACTATAATATTGTTCAGAATAATGGTATGTTTCTCTTCCTCGTTTCTTACCTTCCATCTATCCATCCATCCATCCATCCAATTACTCCCCCCCCCCCCCAATTTCTAACATTCAGCAATAATACAGGCGCAAGAGCCGCCCAAGTCGTACCCCACGTGCACTTCCACATCATCCCGCGCCCCGCCAGCATGCCCGAGATCAAGAATAAAAGCTGGACCATGTTTGGCCGCGGCCAGCGCGACGACCTGGATGACGATGAGGGGGCTAGGATCGCGGGCGAAATGAGGAGTGTGTTGAGGGCTGAGCTGGAGAGGATGTGTGTTGGTGAGGGGGCCAAGTTGTAGGTGTAGTAGTGTAAGTAGTGTAGTGGGTGGGTTAGTTGTGTGTGTGTATGTGTATTTTTTTTCCCAAGTATGATGAAATATGGATATGAAGATTGAAGACGTAGCAGAGAAGAAATAAGTGGTGGTAGAGTAATAAGTGGTAATAAATGAGTAGATGGCAATTAGTATTTCATTATTTGATATCATCCCAGTATTGAGTGATATGTTTTTCTTTCTCTCTCTCTCTAAAGGAACAATGCTTAAGTTCTGTTTGCAAGCCATATATCAACAGCCACATTCGATATGTTCATTTTATTACAAAAAAGCAGGGTATCATTATTCTTTCTTAGATCCATTTCCCCAACTCATCTCAAGACACATGCAACATTTCATTTCCGAATCACTGGCTCTTCTTTGCCTGGGCTTTTGCATCCGCAGGTACAAAGCGCTTTCGCACGGCCTTGATCATCTGGTTGAACCAGAAGAAGTTGAGCATGCTCAGCGCCGTGTTGCCAACCAGATACACACATACCAACCACATGGGTAGATCGCCAATGGAGCAGTTTCCTGGGTCGTCGAGGCCCATGCTGCTGTTGTTTGTGCTTGTGGCATCGCATTTCTGGGTTTCCAACAAGGAGCTCATGGGGTCGGCGTGGGACATGGTCAGGGCCCTGTAAATGTCCGAGTAAATCATAATGGACTGGTAGGTTCCCCAGACGATGCGGCAGCCGAAAAAGGTGACGAGGAGCGCAATGCCGTTGTAGAGCTGCAGCTTGGAGCCCGTCATGCCGAGCTTGTCGCAAAACCAGTGGACGTTGAGAAAAGGGGTGGATAGTTCGTAGAGCACAAAGGAGAGACCGTAGTAGTTTCCAAATGGTTTCTGCGCGTGCGTTAGCGAGTCAGTTGGGTGCCTGGGGGGGTGAAACCGTTGGGGCGCAAACTTACAAAGCCAATACACGTTACGGCTAAGGCGCCAATGGCGTGGATCAGCGCACTGGTGCCGGCAATGTTGATGTATTGGGCGGATATCTGGAGGTCCCATAGGAAGTAGCCGGCTGCGAAACCTTGGACCATGCCGCTGGCGGGCGTGTAGCCCCAGAGGCGGCCCCTCCAGTCCATCTCGTGGCGCTGCTCGTCCTTGATGATGACCCACAGCGCGGCGGCGCAGATGAACAGGGCTTGGATCATAGAGACCCAGTGGATGTCCCAGTTGAAACGCGTGCGCTTGTCGAATCCATGGTATGTCTTTGGGCAGACGAGGCGCGACACGGCGGGCGAAAGCACGTAGAGGATGAAGTGGTAGCCGAGGAAGCCAAGCAGGATCTCGTGAACGTGGTAAGGCAGCGTCGTCAGGCCGAGTCTGTCAGCAAACGACTTGGTTGCCTGCACAAGCAGCGATGGGGGCGGGAGAGGATCCCGCATGTTTGGGCGGAGTAGAGTATCGACTAGAGACATGGTATATATCAGTTGCGCTGCACGACGAGAAAAAGGAATCTGAACCACAAAACTGGGCAATGTACCTGATGGCCAGGGCTACATGTTATATAGCGAGGCGGGTGGGGCTTGGGAATCACGACGAGTCCCTGGTGCGTATGAGGTGTCGTGTGTCGCACACTAGATGCTTCGGATGTCTGTTTTACCGCGCTGAGTGCCTGATCCCTGAGTCGTCACATGCGGGGCTTGCGATCGAGCGCCATCGAAAGCTTACCCTGCGCGCCAAGCCGTGGCTACCAAGCTGCCGACTATGCCGCTTCTGGTGGTTTGCGCGCGCTGGGTCGTGGGCTGTTGGCAGTGCGGCAGTGCGGCAGCTGTGTTGGCGAAGACGTGTTTTGCGATTAAAGCCCGAGTGTATTGATGGGGAGGTTTGGCTGTTTACTATACATATCTGAAAACTTCAAGAATGTATTGGATGCGATACTGTAGTCCTGGCATATCGAGTTAGCCAGGCATAGTTTGTAGGCCAGAACTTACTTACTGACCTACCCTCTGCACCGGAGTATTTCTGCCGCCCGTCGCAGGTCCGGTGAGAGGCCATACATACCCTGCTTTAATATCCCCATGCCAGTTGGGCTTCGTGCATGACCAGTTCACCACCCGACTCGATCGATCCTCGCCCGTAATCAGCGTCATTCAGCTGCAAGGCGTTCTCCAGCCGAGGCTTCACACAGCCCATCTTGTAGACGACCCCACGTCTTCGCAAGTCGAGTCGCCCTTCCTTCTCGCACAGCGTTGTGCAGATCACCCTCTGGCCAAGCATGGCGGCGGCAGTGCAAGTCATGCTCCCGAGGCATTCCACCGAAACATGGTGTTTCTAATAGCGGATCACGCGAGCGGGCTGGTGGGCATTCCTCGACGCGCATCTCGATCACGCCGCGACGGCCCCACACGTCACCGCCCGACTTTTCTGCCGGCCTCGACTATCGTGGGCCTTGGCTTCACGTCTGATGGGCAACGAGCACACTTCATCCAAGGCCAGCGCCCCTTTGCGCCCTCGACCCGTGTCGCCTGTCCGCACCCACGCCATACCGACAATGAGCGAGCCCGGCGACGTCGCAGCCGACAGGGCGCACTCGGGCACGCCGCCGCCCGTTGTCGACGCCGCCGCCGCCTCTGACGCGCCCACGGGCGCCAACGGCAAGAAGCGCAAGCATGCAAAGGAGCCCGATGCCAACAAGAAGCCCAAGGTCATGGAAAACAAGGCCATCTGGATCTCCAACCTGCCGCCGGACACGACGGCCAAGGAGATTGAAGACGAGTTCTCGCGCTTCGGCATCATTGACAAGGGCGCAGACGGCCAGCCGCGCATCAAAATGTACATGGACGAGCAGACGGCCAGCTTCACGGGCAATGCCATGGTGATATATTTCCGCAAGGAGGCCATTACCAATGCCGTCAACATGATGGACGACTACGTGCTGCGGCCCGGCGACTACTCCAACGGCACCATTCGCGTGGAGCCCGCGAGCCTCGAGCACAAGAAGGAGCGCGACGGCGACAAGATTGCCGCCAAGCTGACGCGCAAAGACCGAAAGGCGTCGGAGCGCAACCGAGCAGAGTTGAACCGGTAAGTTTCCTGCCGTCGACGCTGCATTACATGACTAACGCAAAACCTTACTCTCGCAGCAAACTCAACGAGTGGTCCGACAACGAAGAAGAAGTCGCAGAGGCATTTGCCCCCAAGAAGAACAAATGGGCAAAAGTCGTCATCATCAAGCACGCCTTCACCCCCGCCGAGCTCGACGCCGAACCAGAAGCCTACCTCGAAATCAAAGAGGAAATGCGCGAGGCCGCCGAGGAATATGGCCAAGTCACAAATTGCACCCTCTACGACAAGGAGCCCGACGGCATCGTAACAGTGCGCTTCCGCGAGTTTGAACCGGCTGAAAAGTTTCTGGCCAATTACCAGGGCAGAGGCTATCAGAGGCGCAAACTCGCCCTGTCACTTGCGGAAGATAAGCCAAGGTTTAAGAAGTCGGCGCGCGGAGAGGATGTGGATAGTGAGGATGAAGCCGAGCATTTGGATCACAGGACCTAGTTTGGGGAGAACTTTTTTTTCTTTTTTCTGATACTACTCTATCTCTCTTTTTTTGGGGGGCTCATCTTCTTTCATGTATATGCTGCGTTTGAATCAGAGTGGGAGAGAGAGAGAGAGGAGGCTGCAACGGTGTAGTCGCGGCGCTAAAGCCGTTGGAATCCACAGTGGCTGGATCTGATAATACCCTTAGCTTTACTTTACTTTACTTTATTTATTGCATGCAACGATCACCCAAGCAAAAACCGGGCCTTGGACACAAAAAAGGCAACACTGGCAAAGAAGTGGAATGTTTTCTTTTTTGAATAGAAATCTCTTTCTGCGTTTTCATTTCCCTATCTGAACCTATTATGAAACTACATTATTGGAGAGAGAAAAAAAAGAAGAGGGAAAAAAGAAAAAGAAGAAGAAGAAGATGGGGCAGAGAGTCCATGGCCTCTGGGATACAGATGCAAAAGTCACCAAAACATTATCCCTCATTTCCACCCTCCCCCACCCCCATCCTCAGCCGTCGTCGTTATTACGATGAGGGCAAAGAAGAGCAAACGACGACCCAAACCTCATGCTTCCCATCTGGTGGTATCAATGACAATCGTGAAAAAAATGTAGAACAGCAAACAATCAAAGGAAAAGAAGAAGAAAGCTCCCACATGCAAAGGTGTGTGTGTGTGTGTGTTGCATCTTTCGCTTCCGTCAAATACTGTGCGTGATGAAGTTCATCTAAAAGATGAATGCAGCGGCAGCGGCAGCGGCAGCAAGTAGGACACCTGCGCTACAAGCCAACTTGGGGGCAGCACCGGGGAACTCAGAGGGCCTGGGCGAGCTCGAGTGGAAGGGGCTGCTGGCGGTGGGCGAGGGGGCAACGACAGTACCGTTGCCAATGGGGTAGCCAGTAGGCATGGCGTAGCCAGCAGAGGCCGGGGTCGAGACAGGCACAGGAGTGCTCGCAATGGGGACGGGCATCGAGCCTGTGGGGTAGCCTGGGGACGAGGAAGCAGACGAACTTGTCTCGCCGTCTGAGACGAGGTGGAAGTTGGCACATCCGATGCGCGTCTTGTTGGCCAAGTGCAGAACAAACGACACACCACCAAACTAAAAAAAAAATAGCTGCGTTAGCAGGGGTACTCTACACATGGTTGGGAGGAGAGCAAGAACTTACGAAAGCCGGGTCGGAAGGCGAGGTCGAAGAGTACAGGTCGACGTAGCTGGCGGCGAATGTGTTGCCTTCAAAGGTTCCGTACTTGCCGCTCAAGTCGCCCGTCTGGCAAATCTCGGGCTTGCTGGCATCGCACTTTTTGTCCTCGCCGTAGTGGTACGGGTCCAGGTGAGCGCCAGCACCCGTGCAGTTGCCGTCGGCCGGAACGGGCTTAGCATGGATGTGGTACATGAAAGGGCCGCCAGTAGCAGGGAGACCAGAAAAGTGAACGTTGAAGCGCACGCCCTTGCCGCCGTCGGCCGTAGAGCCCTCAATGGAGCCAGCGAGGCTGCTGCCGTCCTTGGTAGGCAGTGTGGCAACGTACTTGGCACCAGCAGGGTTGTCGGTGGTGACGGGTGCGTTGCTAGTCTGGGCGGTGACGGCAGAGGCCGCGGCCAAGAGGGAGACGAGGGAGACGAGCATCTTGTGGGTGTTTTGTTGCTGGATTGCTATTGCTGGTAACGAGTGCGTGTGGTGGTCTGGCCGGGCGGGTTAGTGCTTGTGGCGGTGGGAAAGCAGTGCCCTTTGTAGGCAAGGGCACGTGAATGGAATTGAGTGACAAGTGCCAAGTGTGTTTATGTGAAGGGGTACAGGAATCGGGAAGGCGCAACCCAGTGGCTGGGCCCTCAAAGAGAAACAGCAGCAGGTGGATCTTATATTTGGCCAAGAGACAGGAGGGAGAAGAAGCAACATACCGGGTATTAGGACTAGGCAGTAGCAGTAACTCGTGCTGATGAGCAGTGCGAGGGCGGAGGCTGGGGAGAGTGGAGGGCGACAGAGGCCGGGCGTGCAAAGCTATATACAAGCGTGGTGGGTTGAGGCACAGCAGGGCCAGAGGCTGGGTGGGCTGCGGGCGAAAAGGACCGCCCTGCCACACGGCGGCGTCTTTCTGCTTGAAACCATTTTGTTTGTCGTGGTGCTTATGCTGGGCGCTCGAAGGTTTCGAAACGCCAGCACGCATGGGCGCGTTGCTGGCCAATCGCCGCGGGGGTGGGCCTCGTTCCTGGCGCCGGGGCCACCGCTTAGCCCTGGAGCTGTGGGGAATTCCCATCCACCGGCTTTTGCATCTGCGCTGGTGCTGGAGCCTGCCATGCGTCACCCCTCCAGCCCTCCAGCCATCCCTCCTCCTACTCACTCCTTCACACACAAACTCGCATCCTCTCACACCGCGCCGCGTCCTTTTGCCCGCACGCCCGCCTCTTCTTTGGCCCGCACACGTTTGGCTGCCAGCCCGCCCTTGGAGCCCCTCACCGCGCCGCATGCCCAGCTACGCGACAGCTGCCAGGCCCTACTGCCGCGCTAAAGGCTTCCTTCAGCCTTGGAACCCGTCCAAATTTACTCCATACACAGCCGTGCCATGACCCGCTTAGCCCGAGCCCTGGGCAAACCCGCAGTCGGCGCGCGCGAAGATCTCGCGCGCTTGGTCCCTCCATGGAAATAGACCAAACACGTGTTCCTGAAGCCAGCGTTGCAGATGTTTTTTGGGCTGCATCATCCTGAGGCACGAGTTTGAGCCTACTCGACGCTGCCAAAAACAATCCACCCAACGGCAATGACGGCTGCGGCGTCGTGGCCGACGAGATGAGCTGGGAGATTGAGTACAATGTCGATCCAACATTCTTCCCTAAACGAGGCAGGGTTGCGCATCCTGGCTCGAAATTGTAACTTGGACGCCCACAAGACGACGTCCATCACACACACGCACATACCTCTTCTCCCAAGTCTTGCAGCCTTAGCATGTCTCAAGCCTGGCTTTGTGGCGAATCGCGGCACGACACCCACTAGCAATGGTCGGCGCACCCGTCTGTACCAAGTCTTGGCTGACAGCTTCGATATCCCTGTACGCTCGCCATGCTTCTTCCAACCTGAGATTGTTTCCGTCGCATGCATATGATTCAACTACTGTCAGGGTTAGTTGATTGCCGCCCCACATGGGTTTGACCTCTATATTTGTGTACAAGCAACTTGAGTGCTTTTGCCTGAGACATGGCTCGTCCGGCGCCGTGGCAAAGGCAAAGTTTGTTCTTCACACCCGAAATGTGCCCACTGACCTGGTGGGTAGTTGTGTTTGTGTTAGTCGTTGTGCCTACACCGCTACCGCACCTTTCTGCTCCATGTCGATCTACTCTTGTGCAGCACTATGCCTACGTGTCGGCTTATCTCTAGGTTCGGCCAAACCGGATGCGCCATTACCCTCTCCTACCAAAGCCTTTAATCGGGCTAAACGGCCCGCTCCATATTGTTGGGCCAGTGCTGACAACGTCGTGCTTATGCGGCACATATCTTGGTTGGCTTTGTCGACATGGGAGTTGCCCAATCTCGGCTTTCGTTGCTCGGCCTAGAACATGCAGGAACCGCACGACGATCTGTTCACGATTCGCAAGTCCCCGCGGGCAGCCTCGTCATGCTCTTTCCTGTACTCTTCCGGCCGATGCACGTCTCTGCCGCATAAGACTGCGATATTACCTCCACATCCCTGAAATCTCGATTGTACTAGGAGGAGAACGTTGTCTTGGTGTAAGCTGGCGGTGGCGTCGGACTGTATCTCGGCCACGTCGTTATCTGGTTAATGGTACCGAGCGCGGAATCCCATCGCCATTGTTGCCCTGCAGAGCAAATAGTACAGCCTTGGTCGCCTTGTTTCCCTGGCTCTTCAATAGCTCTTTCCCCTCTTCTGCCATCCACGTGGTCGTCAGAGCGTCGTCTTATTCCAGGTCATGCCATATCCAATGTCGACTCCATTAAGGGAGGATAGATCCATTGCTTCTACACGAAGACAGCGTCTACTGGGAACCCGGAGCCTAGGTCCAGATGCGGTTCACGGGTGGCATGAACTGCACCAGAGGAGTGCGAGCAGTAGTTGTAAGTTGAGTGACAGCAACAATTCGACATGTATGCTGAGGCAAGAAACTCTATTTCGTCTGTTGAGGAGGAGGTAATCGTTTAAAGATGGGGAGACACAAAGGGTGGCCGGCGCATGTTATTATGTATGTATTATGCGCGCAAACTTGCTCAACCTCGCAGTGCCGCTTACCACGTGTATTCCGGCCCCCCTTCTTGGCAACCAGTATAGTTTCTCGCCTGCGGAAACCGACAGTCTACTATATTGTCCTGGGCATTGATCTGCTAGTCTTTCCTCGCTCAACAGCATTTTGGTTTGTCTGCCTGGCAGATATCCGAATGGGTTTTCTTCACGCAGAGCTTCGACTACGTAGCTCTGAACACCAGTGCACGTATTGAAGTCGAGCTGCAGAGCAACAGTCAGAGTTGGTGGCTCACTGGCATGATTTTCCATTGGAAGCCAAGTGAGGCGTGTGCAGCCATGTTCGGATATGGGGAGCCGCAAGTAGTAGGGCCAACTCTGCTGGTGAGAGGACAGACGGAGAAATAGACTGCAAGTTATTCAAAAGACTAAGATGAAAAGTACACTGCATCTTAAATACGCGCGGCTTGGTGAGCATTTCTACAATAAAGGTGTTGGTTGCTGCTAAAGCTGTATATTGAATGTAATCACGTACCATGCATGAATCACGTGTTCCGCATACTTACTCAGGGGCCCAAATCCCCAGAGAAAAAAAGCTCAACAGAAAGCTACTATGATTGGCTATAACAAAATCTGCCAAGATAGTAGTTGTAGGAATCTCTCTGTCTTGAGTTAGTCGCGCCAAGGCTATCTATTCATACAAGCAACATCACAACGACCAGGCCAGGCCAGGCCAGTATTAAAATGCATAAGCCAGAAAATATTCATCGCTAAGATCCCCTCTTATGTCCCTGATCGTACGAGCTACGTACATATATCCTACCATCCATCCATACAACAAGCTTCCGGCGCCTCCCGGCCCTCGGGGTTCGCGGATAAGTAAGGTCCGCAATCAGTTGTCCGAAGGGCTCCTACTTAACCCCCCCCCCTTTTTTTTTACAGGAGTGTATAGTACTGTGTATCGTATCACCTAATATTCAGGAAACTTTATCAGTCCCAAGATGATAAAAGTAGTAGAGCTAGCACTGATAGCCATTAGATGGGGCGTTATACTTGGCATAACCCCCCCCCCCCTTGTGTGTTGCTAGGTGAGATGGGTGAGATGGGTTCCTAGTGGTGGGAGATTTTGGGAGTGCTACGTACGTACATTTATCTTTTGATAGGGCTGGTTAGCTTCGGATTTATGATCGGAGGTTCCCTTCTTTTTTAGCCGCGTAATCATGCGTCAAGTACTTACAGGAGGTAAGCATTTACAGGTATTTATATCAACTGATGAGCTTATTCCCTCTAGTCAATCCAAAGCTTGATTTCCTCCTACTAAGTACTTACTATCCTCCCCCGCCCCCCCTTTACTACGTATATTCCCATCAGTAGCAATAAATTAACTAAACCTTTTACCAAGTAAGTAATACATTTTTATTGATTGCGACTGGATTGTCGAGCTAATAGGGTTTGTAGGGTTCCATACACAGCGATCATGCGGTTCTTCTTCAACGTCTCGGTACTGTACATGGGGTGTGTGCTGCTAGGGTCTGTGAACGCTCATGTACTGCCTGCAAGAGGTATGACTTGTTTTCCACAACACACGCACATACATACATACATAAATACACTCTCTCGATATATATCATCTTGTTCTAACTTGGCTACTAGCTCCCCAAAGCCAGACGGGCTGTGCTGGATGCCATAGCAATTGCGACGGATACTCGACTCCGGCTGAACGTAGCAGTTGTTACGGAGGGTGTCCTATATTGTTTGGCGATTGTTGAAGAATAGTGTCCATATCGTGATGGAATGTTGGTGTGCGATTTAGGGGTCTTTGGCTAAGCTGCAGAGGCATACCTAGGTTAGGCGGCGTATGATTTGGTTTTTTATTTTGAAAAGTTGGCATTAGCGTGGATGGGTATTGTGGTGGAGAGACAATCAGCTTAGGAAAGAATCTAGGATATGGATTATGAATTAGGACGAAAACTAGACTCGAGGAAATATATACGAAAGATCGGTCTTGAGGACTGTGTAGTTGTTCTGTATCCTTGGCAGCTCTATTTGATCGCACGGCTTAGGCTCCGCATACTACAGTAACACCAAGTCACAGGTTTACATAACACTCGTACGCCAAAAGGTATGAGATTAGCGCTTGATTTAGCTAACAAGTACTTCTCCCCTACCTTTCCTTTTGCGTGGTATATCCAACTAACTTGACTATAATCTGCAGCTAGCGCTGCAACGATCTCCCAAGCGTAGCATGTCCGTTTCGGCTCATCTTCAGTGTTGGAAGCATGCCGTCCAAGAACAACACATACGAAACCCTTCCACGACACAGTTTTCTTTTTCTTTTCGTCTACCACGGCCTTATGCGACATACACGTGGTTGCCAATCCTCGGTATACGTAATGGGGGCGCAGCATGCGGTTGACATGCACTAAAGCAACTTTGCATGCAGGCGCCGCGCCGCGCATGGCATGTATGTACGCAGTAGCTACAACAAGCTGAAGAGAGTCGCATTTGGGACAAGGTCGCCAAAAGAACGGGCGCAAGTAGGGAAAAAGATCATCAGGGCATACAACGGTCGGCGGGGCCTGAGGTGTGTGCAGCTGCTGGCTGCAGTGCGTCGGGCCTGGCGGTGAGCCAATCAGACTATCTACGTCACCGTGCCAACGGATCACGGCTGGGCAGACACACTACAGCCACACCGGTCTTCATACCCTCACCCACAAGTCTACCTTGGCCAAACCATACCGTCTTGCCGGCCCGTATTTCTTCCCACCGCTGTCAATTGCGTACGCGTAGCCGGTGCCATACACTTTGGTTCCCCGCCCGTTGTCGCTCCATAGCTCGTACTCCCAGCCATCTCTATATCGATAAACCCAACCGCCCCAGCAACCTCCATCGGTCCCCCACGACAACACCACAGCCCTTCCTGGCGCAAGCCGCACCTCTCCTCCACACCACGTCGTCGACCCCGACCGAGTCACCTATTCTGCCAATATGCGCCCCTCGCTCGCCCCGGTGCTGCTGGCGCCTCTCGCCGCCCTCGCTGCGCCCGACGTCCTCGCCAACTTTGAGCCGGCCGTCGCAGGCCAGCAGGCCAATGTATACGACTTGATGCCCACGGCCCCGCCACAACTGAACCCGGAGCTCCTCAAGAGACAAGGCAACGCATGCGCCAACAACTACTTCAATTGCGCGGGTCTGGGAGCTCCGGGACTGTGCTGCCCCCGAACAGCAGTCTGTTCAGCTGACCAAGCTGGCCACGTAGCGTGCTGTCCCCAAGGCGCCGCCTGCACAGGAGCCCTCGGCGCGGGCCGCCCCACGGCAACGGTACCCTTTGTCACGGCGACGACGACCAACGGCCCCTTTGTACAGCAAACCAATGGCGCGAACCACGGCAGCACGGTACAGAACCAATTCTACCCCTTCCCGTACATACCGACAACTTACAAAGACGCAGCTGCCTGCTCGTCCGCTTATACAAGCTGCCAGAGTGATGCTGCAAGTTGTACAAGTGCTCTTGCCAATGGCGCCGCTGGTATAACCATATCCGCTCCCAATGGCGGGGCCACCATTACCGCCATTCCAAGCGTCGGCCTTGCGTCGGCCCAGAGCATCTGCTCCAGCCTCAGCAGCCTGGGCTGCTCCCAGTTGACTGTCGAAGCATGCCAGGCCTTTGACGGAACCCGGAATGCCGCTTGGCGCGCCCCCTGCCGCGATTACATCATGACGGCTGGAGTCGCCCTGGGCATTGCAGGACAGCTTCTGACATGATGGAGTTGAAATGCCGCTCCTCCTTCGTTTCATGTCGATACATAATACAGCGAGGGGACTTTTTTCTTCTTCTTTCGGTTTTATCCCAGAGACTTTCTCCACAAGTGTTCGACTGGAACACTCTCGGTGATTCCTTAGCCACGGGTTTGAGTCGCTTTGTGTGAGACGGAGTCTTTTCATCCTGTAGCATTTTTGGCGTTTTTATTCCGCACCTATTCTGTTTGTTTGTAAACAAAAAAGGGGGTGGAGGTAATCTATCTCTCTACTTTTTTTTTCTCCCCGTTTTCCTTTTTTCCGATTTCCTTTTTGCGAAGTCCTCAGCGGAAATCACGTGGCAATGGTCAGATTACGAAATACCAGGATGAAGAGACAGAGAAAGACAGAGAGAAAACGCAGTTTATGCCTTAGTTAGCCATGTAGTGTACGTTGACATGTTTTATGCAGAGTTTTTTTGTCGGTAATAAAGTACACGGAAAAGAAAACGAAATAAAAAAAAAGTTGACCGGTTCATACTTATCCAGTTTCTCTGTCTCTCTCTCTCCTCAAAAGTCTTTAGTTTTCGTATTGCAAAAGTCCACACACACACACACACACACACATGTTTCTTTCTAGATATTTGACAGCATTGGAAAAGGCTAGTGCGGAGAACCAGATTGTCAAACATGTATCATGTAAGGGAAAAATATGTGTTTTTTTTTAGGGCAGCGGGGTTAAGACAGCATTGCATGGATGGCATACATAGGTCTCGTGTATTTCATTACTTACGTCAACTATCACTATCACCATCATCACCACTGAAAAAAAAACAAGGAGAACAATAAAAAATCACAAAAATAATCAGACAACAGCATTACCAATATTGCCCCAAGTCCCCCTTTGATTCAAACGCCATTCCGCGGCTCAACAGCCCTCGGAACCACATCATCGGCATCCAGACTCTCCCTGTTCCTCTCACCAACATCCTTACCAAGTTCCTTTTGCTTCAACTCCCAGCTACCAACTCGCTCGTGTCCCGCCTTCTTGACCGGATCCTGCATCATTCCCGCACCAGCAACAGCGTCACCACCACCAACGAGAGGAGGAGGAAGAGGAGGAGGAGGAGCATCTGTAACCGGCATCGCAGCACCGTTCTGCGCAAGCGCCAAATCCGGGTCTGACGCCATTTTCGCGGAGCCCTTGAAGCCGCCGAGTGTAGCAGTGGTAGGCTTGTTGCGCTTGAGGAAATTGAGATTGGGGGTTTGCTTGTGCACGCGGTGGAAGCGCAGACCGGCACAGAGCATGAGGAGTGCGAAGACGAGTGCTGCAACGACGAGCGTGACGACGGCGCCGATGACGCCTGCGACGGCGGGAGCGAGGGCGTTGGCTTTGGCGTTGAAGCCGCGGCGGTCATCATCATCATCATCATCGTCATCGCCTTTCTTCGGTCTCCTGCCGCCGTACGGTGCATCTGGGAAATCGGGTCTGGAGTCTTGGACGCCGGTGCAGAAAATGGTTTCGCTGCTGCACATGTCGCACCAGTGTGCCACGCCGCTTACAGCGATGGCGGCGACCAGAGGCTCGAATTCCGTCCATGGAATCTCCGTGTTGGAGGGCCCGTTGCCGAAGACGGGGTAGGCGGTGAGTTGGGGGTTGTTTTGTGCGGCGGTGGCATTGTGGAAGGAGAAGCGGACCCAGAGGGCGGATGGGTCGGTGGGGATCTGTGTGGCGTCGGTAGTGGTGGAGTTTGAGACGCTGAAGAGCTCGAAGATCATGGCGGAGCTGTAAGACGGGATAGTCCGGAAGTAGGGGGATTGCGTGTCTAGGCGGAGCAGTGCGGCGAGACTGATCATAGCGTCTTCTTCGCCAAAGTACAGGGACAGCGGTGGTGAAGGCGTGACCAAGGCGCCGTCGCTCAGGCTGAGTTGCGAGGCGATACGCGTCCGGAACGAGTTGAGCAGGGAGCCTGCGAGCGTCTTGCCGCTGATGGCTTGGTTGTTGGAGGCGCGCGCCGACGAAGACGTGTTGCCGTACACGTTCCACGCAATCTGGTCGGCGAGATAGCCCAGCTGGGCGTAGACACCCGTGAGGTTGGTGTTGTTGGCGGACAGAAGCTCAAACATGGTCGAGTTGTGTGCATACTGGTACGACAGGTAATCATCAATTTCGATAGCAGAGCGCGCATCCCTGTTGACACAGTCAGTTTTATCTAGCATATTTCACAGCTGGGAGTGAAAAGTTCACGCACAAGAACGACTGCGGCAGTGTGCCATTGAACCAGTTCACGTCCAACTTGTCGAACAAATCCGCATTTGCCGACTCCATTGCTCTAAAGTCCTGAGAGCTAAAATAGTTCAGCGCAGCCGTTTGCGCCACAGGGCAGTTCAGCGATCCAGAGATGGATCTCGAGTCTGGGTCTGACTGGCTGGCACTCCGGATATTGGTATACTGGTATCCGCTAAAGGCATAGTCGACAGACGTTCCATCTGCAAGTTGGCCGGTGGAGCTGTTGCGAGGAGGATACAGGCCTTGCATGAAGGCCTGCGCAGACGCTATGAGATACGGCTCGTCCAGTGTCTGCACCCAGATCTGATCATTGTTTATGGTATCCACCGACAGTCCTGCAATGCGCTGGACCCCGAGCCTCTGGGGCGAGTCGCCAGCAATGTACCTGGTTCTGAAGTTCTCGCCAAGCGTGTACATTTGTTTTGCGCCAAGTGCTGTGAGTGTCTGCGGACCATTGCTGAGGAAGGGGGTTCGCTCTCCCGTGCGCACAAAGGCAAAGGCGGCATGTGTACGGTAAGTGGTGTTCTGGGAAGAAGTCTGGGCTGCGGCAACCCATGCTGAAGCCAAAGCGGCAATTGAAGTGCGCACAAACATGGTCAAGTATAGCGTGTTGGATCAGTGTGTGCCTCAACACCAGAGTATGGCGGCGGCGCTGCTGGATAGTGACAGGAACACGAGCGACGAAGCTGAACCTAGGTCACTCCCCAGGTTCCGGATGACATGTCTACTTATTCGTATTGATACCGCGCAGAAAGCTAGTTTTCTGTGCCGCTTTAATACGAACCGGCACGGAGACAAGGCCGCACGTCAGAATCACAAAGTCTTCAGCTCTTGGCTCACGAATATCGAGACTGTCTATTGGTCTGGAGTCTGGGTACGACGGAAATAAAGTTGCTGGTTCATTATGCTGACCAGAGCGGGGTACGATACCGGGCTGCACCACCTTAAGCACACATTAGCGATTCCATTTTCAAGTGAACCAAGCGTGCAGGCTTACATTGATGTACTTGGGTCCAGCCGACCTTTATAGTCGCATGCGTGAAGAATAGGGAGGTCTGCAGTTGCAAGGCGGCCAAACTAGCACGATGGAATATGCGATCATTGGCAGCGACATGTCTCTCGGAGATCGCATCTTACAACCCCTCTGTCAGACGGAGTTTATTGACGGAGTTTCTTGGGTCTTGGTTGCTGCGCCATGGAAAGTACGTAGATGCTACCCTAGTCCTGAGCTGGGTTGACCGTTGCCATGAAGCGGATGGGCGCTATACCGAATGCAGCTAGTACCCGATGCACGTCAACCCTTCTTGACGCCACCACCGACACGCTGGTCAAGGGAGAACGACAAGGCCAGGCACAGTTGAAAATACTATCCTGTATGCTGTGCAACAAGGGACTTCCTTGGACTGCATAGTACCTGCGTGTCAGCCGTGGCTTTGTGGCCGAGCGTGCACAATCTACAAGCCCCATTTTTCACATAGCGCAACGTGTGCATAAACATATCTTGTCACTGCCGGCAAACCAAGGTTGAAATAGGCTTGTCTTGCACACCATCAAGTTTGGTTGCTTGTTCGTTTGACATTAAAATATATATCTCCGCCAACAGCGGGCGGGTATTGCTACAATGGCCTTGCGATGCAGTGGGAGGCCTTGGTCTACCACGCTCAAAATGCCTACTTGGGGTCCTCCATCAAGCGACTGGAACCAGATACACCTTCGTCATCTCTTCAATCGCCATTCTACAGGCTAACCTCAACACGGCCCTCGGCACCTGGCGCACCGCCAGACTGCAGCGAAGGCAGGAGGTAGGTGATGTCATCCCAAGGATGCCTGTAAAGGCCAGTGCGCAGCCTCTTCTGGTCGAGGAAGTGAGCAATCAGACCGATACTTCGGCCGAGAACGAAGAGACCGTTGAGCACACCCATCTTCAGGTAGTCCTCAGCCTCCTCGTTGGAGAAAGCACCGCCGTTGCGGACAAGGTCAACAAAGCAGACCGCAATGCAACCGTCAACGTTGAGGATGAGGTTGTCCTTCTTGGATGTCGTTACCGACTCAACAGCAAGCGCGTAGTCGAGCAGCTTGGTGCTGGGGAAGTTCTTCTTGACGTACTCCTTGACGAGCTCGACACGAAGATCGGGGTTGTTGCGGGACTTGATTCTGTGGCCAATACCAGGGACTGCGACATGTTAGCCATTGAAACTCCGCATCTTGTCACATGCACATACTCAGCTTGTTCTCTTTCCTCATCGTGTCAACAAAGTCACGAGGGCTGAGACCCTTGTCAAAAGCCTTGCTAAACTCCTCAGCAGCGCCGTCGAGCGCACCACCAAAGCGCGATCCAATGGTCAGAAGACCAGAGACCAAGGCACTAATGAGATCCTTGCCAGCACGAGTGGTAATGATCGTGTTCATGGCGCCCGAGACAGCCGGACCGTGGTCGGCAGTCAACATGAGCACCATCTCGAGGAAACGGCTAGCGTAGTTGGGCAGGCGGCGGCGGAACCAAAGCAGCGACATGACACCACCGATACCAATCTCCTCCTTGAAAACGTCGGAGATGGGCATGCCGGCGTACAGAAGCTCCTGGCCACGGTCGTCGGAAATGGTCGAAATGAAAGCGGCAGGCTTTCGGATGAGACCCAGCTCCTGTGCCCATGAGTAGTCAATGGGGATCTTGGGAACGTTGGGCTCGGGCCTGGGCACAATGGTGCCGTCCTTGACCAGCTTCTGGTAGACCTGGGCAAGCGTCTCGGGCATCTCCTCAAACGTCTCTGGGACGTAGATGCCGGCTTCCCTCATGGTCTTGTTCTTGGTCGCCGCAGTCTCGAGCTGAGAGTTGGCAAACGAACCAGCGTGGCCGAATTGGACCTCGGTCTTGAGCATACCAGCAACGGTACCAATGGCCCATGCAACAATGGGCTTGGTCACCTGGCCAGACTTGACAGCGTCAATGACGCGGTACTCCTCAACACCACCGACCTCACCGAGCAGCACAATGACCTTGCAGTCGGGGTCCGACTGGTATCGGAGAACGTGGTCAATGAACGTGGTACCAGGGTACCGGTCACCACCAATGGCAACACCCTCGAGCACACCGTCGGTGGTGTTGGCAATGATGTTGTTCAGCTCGTTGGACATACCTCCAGACTTGGACACGTAGGAAACGGAGCCGGGGCGGTACAGCTTCGAGGCAACAATGTTGTCCATCATACCACCAGTGTTTCCAATCTTGAACGCACCGGGCTTGATGCCACCAACGGTGGCGGGGCCAATGATGGTGATGCCCTTCTTCTGGGCAACGTGGAGAATCTCACGGGCACGCTAGATCACGTCAGTCTTTTGTGCCCGTAGTAATGCGGGGCAGGGCGGCTGCTTACGCGCTCGGGGACACCCTCAGCAATAATGGCAATGCACTTGATCTGGGGGAATTCCATCAACTCCATGGTGGATTGGTAGACGGAACGCGACGAGGCAAAGTTGACGACTGTGTCAACGTCGCTGTGCTTGCCAACGGCCTTTTCGACGGTCTGGTACACAGGCAGCAGCGTCTCGCTGGTTCCCCAGTACCTGATGATTACTGTCAGTCAATGGCCATGCAATGTCGATTGTGGTTGCTTGGCACGCACATTTTGCTGACGAATTGACCGCCGAATGTGTAGATGATACCGGCGACCGAGGGCGTCTTGCGCTTGCAGATGAAGTCGAAGTCGAGCATGCCCTGCACGGCACGGGGCTGCAGTCCGCTGTTGACATGTTGTTAGTCGCGTGCCCTGCTGCAGCCTTTGTGGCGGGGTGTGTGTGTCTGTGTGTATCTTACTAGACGAAGCATCGTGTCTTTGGGTGGAAGAGTGTGTGGGCGGCCGGCGGGCTCATTGGCCTCGAGGGCGCGGCGAAGCGACGGATGTTGTCGTTGGCGGAGAGGCCATCGCTCCCGCTGGGTGGCGCTGTAGAGGGCATCGTGGCCGTGTGTGTGTGTGCGTGGGTGAAGCTGCAGTGTGGTTCTGGGTGGGAGAAGAGAGTCAGTAAGGCCCGGCTTCTTGTAAGTGGTGCAGCTGCAGGCAGGCAGGCAAGCGGTGCAGGCGGGCTGGGGGGACAAAGGGAAGGGAGGGGAGGGGAGGGGAGGGGGAATTGCAAGGGAGGGACGAAGGGCAGGAGAAAAAAATGCACCGACAAGCTCGCAGGGCCAGGCACGCGGAATGGGGCGGGCTGGAGGGTGGGATGGAGCTGGAGCGGAGTCGGCGACGGCCAGAAGAGGGACGGCTCACCTTATGGGTGCAATGCCGGGGCGTCAGGCAGCGCAGGAGACGGAGTTTGACAATTGGGGAGAAGAGGGCGAGGAGGGAACAGCGAATCTTTCCGAAGTTTGGGCGCCCGCTGCTGGCGGTGTTGAGCTGGAGAATCCCTGCACAAACTAATTCGCTGCGGCGCTAGGCCCAGTTCCCGAGCGGTGAACGGGACCGAATGTCTTGCACCGCACGCAGCCAACGCCGCGCCTCGGGATT
>NW_007360288.1:1492565-1493334 GCF_000359705.1 Exserohilum turcica Et28A
AGGCGGGCTGGGGGGACAAAGGGAAGGGAGGGGAGGGGAGGGGAGGGGGAATTGCAAGGGAGGGACGAAGGGCAGGAGAAAAAAATGCACCGACAAGCTCGCAGGGCCAGGCACGCGGAATGGGGCGGGCTGGAGGGTGGGATGGAGCTGGAGCGGAGTCGGCGACGGCCAGAAGAGGGACGGCTCACCTTATGGGTGCAATGCCGGGGCGTCAGGCAGCGCAGGAGACGGAGTTTGACAATTGGGGAGAAGAGGGCGAGGAGGGAACAGCGAATCTTTCCGAAGTTTGGGCGCCCGCTGCTGGCGGTGTTGAGCTGGAGAATCCCCTGCACAAACTAATTCGCTGCGGCGCTAGGCCCAGTTCCCCGAGCGGTGAACGGGGACCCGAATGTCTTGCACCGCACGCAGCCAACGCCGCGCCTCGGGATTGGGGGTTTGGCGCCGGGTCAATTGCGAGTCGCCGGGCATGCTGCGTGCGGCAATGCCGCAGCTGGGGCGCTGGGGGGCGCTGGGCCATTGTGCGTGCGACTGCAAATGCGCCGTCCGGAGGGCGGTTGTTTCGGGTCGTTGGTATCGCGTCGTCGTGGGGTTGAGGAGCGGTGCCTGCTGCGCCTGCGGGCCTGGTGGTGGTGGTGGCGGCGGCGGGCGGTGATAGGCTGGGCGGGGCCCGAGTGGCCTGTCCTTGGCCTGCCCTAGCCCTGCAGCTGCCCGCAACCCGCAGGCCCAACACGCAAGAAAAAACAGCAGACCGCCTCTGCCACCTCGCGCA
>NW_007360288.1:1493354-1535367 GCF_000359705.1 Exserohilum turcica Et28A
CGCTGCGGCGCTAGGCCCAGTTCCCCGAGCGGTGAACGGGGACCCGAATGCTTGCACCGCACGCAGCCAACGCCGCGCCTCGGGATTGGGGGTTGGCGCCGGGTCAATTGCGAGTCGCCGGGCATGCTGCGTGCGGCAATGCCGCAGCTGGGGCGCTGGGGGGCGCTGGGCCATTGTGCGTGCGACTGCAAATGCGCCGTCCGGAGGGCGGTTGTTTCGGGTCGTTGGTATCGCGTCGTCGTGGGGTTGAGGAGCGGTGCCTGCTGCGCCTGCGGGCCTGGTGGTGGTGGTGGCGGCGGCGGGCGGTGATAGGCTGGGCGGGGCCCGAGTGGCCTGTCCTTGGCCTGCCCTAGCCCTGCAGCTGCCCGCAACCCGCAGGCCCAACACGCAAGAAAAAACAGCAGACCGCCTCTGCCACCTCGCGCAGCTTGCGACGACATGCCCGCCACGCCCGCCACGCCCGCCACGCCCACCCACGCCCGACTCCCGCTCTGCCCTCCTCCAGTTCTGCCTGCAATTCTTTTCCTCCCATCCCTCGTCGTCGTTGTCGTCGTCGTTGTCGTCGTCGTTGTCGTCGTCGCCTCCCCCGTGTCCAGCCCTCAACAAATATAGGTGCGTGCCCCTGCCCCGCCCTGCCCTTTTTTCTGCCTCTCCTGTGTCGGCCCCCTCAGCATATTTGTCCGGACATCTACATCGCCGGACATCGCCCAAGGCCCCATATCAAACTCCGAAGTCGTTGCAAGCGCCGCCATTGGCCCTCGCTGCAAACCTCCCGGCTCTTTCTTTGTCATAATTCTTTGCGGCCCATTGCCTGCCCACAATCCTCCTCTCTCTGTCTCCTGCCACTCCTGCTCACCCTCCTGCAGTGCTGCTTGACCCATCTTCACAATGTCCGCCAAGTCCATCCTCGAGGCAGACGGCAAGGCCATCCTCAACTACCACCTCACCCGCGCCCCCGTCATCAAGCCCACGCCGCTGCCCCCGGCCGCCACACACAACCCCCCGCCCAAGCTTGCGTCGCTGCACTTTGCCGCCGACGAGGATGTCAAGGGCGTCCTCGACCAGGCCGAGGCCACATACCCGTGGCTGCTGACGCCCGGCTCCAAGTTTGTTGCAAAGCCAGATCAGCTCATCAAGAGGCGAGGCAAGAGCGGCCTGCTGGCCCTCAACAAGACGTGGGCCGAGGCTCGCGCGTGGATCGAGGAGCGGGCAGGAAAGTCGCAGCGCGTCGAGACGGTCGACGGTGTCCTGAGGCAGTTCCTGGTCGAGCCCTTTGTGCCCCACCCCCAGGATACCGAGTACTACATCAACATCAACTCTGTGCGAGAGGTATGTCCACATCTGTCCGTTTTTTTTCTCCGATATTTTTGTTCTTCTCTTTCTCTCAAGTGGGTGCGTGGCAGAGCGCTGCCTGGCACAGCGGCATACGTGGAAAAGACATGTTTGGGTGCTCGAGCGGGAGCCTGCACCCAGGTGCGAACGGGACGCAAGGTTTGGCTCAAGCACACGGGCGCCTGGCCTGCTTTTGTTTGAAGGCCGGCCGGACGAAGGGAACGATGTCCGACCCACTTCTGCAAAGCACCAACTCCCTTGCGATACGCACGTCCACTGTCACATGCCAAATTTCCCTGCTTTGCCAGCGTATTACGTTGCTGTACCAGCATTTCTCACTCACCGGCCCTTGGTGTTGCGGCTCTTGCCAGCGGCACCTGTGCGCCGGCGTCTGCGCGCGCCATGTTGCCAATCATGTCCCGATCTAGCCGCTAACCTTTTCGCTTAGGGTGACTGGATCCTCTTCACCCACGAGGGCGGTGTCGATGTCGGCGACGTCGACGAGAAGGCTGAGAAGCTGCTCATCCCCGTCGACCTCAAGGAGTACCCTTCCAACGAGGAGATTGCCGCTACTCTCCTGAAGAAGGTCCCCGAGGGTGTACACAACGTCCTCGTCGACTTCATCTCAAGGTTATACGCCGTCTACGTCGACTGCCAGTTCACGTGAGTAGCCTGCCCCTACTACACCGACTACTTTGTACTAATGCACCGCAGCTACCTCGAGATCAACCCCCTCGTTGTCATTCCCAACGAGGACAAGACGTCTGCCGCGGTCCACTTCCTCGACCTGGCTGCCAAGCTCGACCAAACTGCAGAGTTCGAGTGCGGTGCCAAGTGGGCCATTGCTCGCAGCGCAAATGCCCTCGGCACACCAGCTGCGCCTGCAAAGGACGGCAAGACGACCATCGATGTCGGTCCCCCGATGGAGTTCCCTGCTCCTTTCGGTCGTGAGATGAGCAAGGAAGAGGCATACATTGCCGAGATGGACGCCAAGACTGGTGCTTCCCTCAAGCTGACCATCCTCAACGCCACTGGCCGTGTCTGGACCCTTGTTGCTGGTGGTGGTGCGTCGGTCGTCTACGCCGACGCCATCGCCTCTGCTGGTTTCGCTAGTGAGCTCGCCAACTACGGTGAGTACTCTGGTGCCCCCACAGAGACCCAGACCTTCCACTACGCCCGCACCGTCCTCGACCTCATGCTTAGGGCACCCAAGCACGACGAGGGCAAGGTTCTCTTCATCGGTGGCGGTATTGCCAACTTCACCAACGTCGCCTCGACGTTCAAGGGTGTCATCCGCGCCCTCCGGGAAGTTGCTCCCCTTCTCATTGAGCACAATGTCCAGATCTGGATCCGCCGTGCTGGTCCCAACTACCAGGAAGGTCTCAAGAACATCAAGAGCGTCGGCCAAGAGCTCGGCCTCAACATGCACGTCTACGGCCCTGAGATGCACGTCTCGGGTATCGTGCCATTGGCCCTCATCCCCGGCAAGACGACGGATATCAAGGAGTTCTCTGGTTAAGCGTGTGCTTTGTATATTAGAGTCGCAATTGTAGATTAAGAACTACTTATGACTCATGGCTAGACAAAGAGTGGAGGTTTTGCGAGCTGTGCACCGAATGACGGCTTGGGCGTCTGTTACCCCGCCGCGCCGCTTGATTCATACGGCTGCTGATGAAGAAATATACCATTTAATACTTCCATTGTTTGAGTTGTTGTGATTGTAATGTGGGGAATGAACTGCCTATCACCAGTGTGAGGACACGGCTGTGTGAAGAAAAAACAATCACTTTGCTTACCGTTCCCCGCTTATCGGCAACTCGTCTAAGCACAAGCCTTGATGCACGAAAACACTGCCCCTCACAGCTCACTTTGCCCAACCCCAACGATATCTTTTTCTTTTTTTACTTCATGGATATAAATTTTCTAATTTTGAAATTTCCCTACCTGTAGCGGGTCCTCATCAGAAGGTACACCGTCATCCCCATCCATCTTCCTTGTCTGCACCGCAGCAGGAGCCCAGTTCGAGTCTCGTGGTGTCCTTTTTCAAATCCACTCACTCGGGTAACCAGTGATGCTGGAGGGACCTAAGCAATGAATGCAATTTTGACGAGGGAAGAAATTCTGCAGTCGGGCATTCACCATGGGACGGCGGCGCTGGATTACTCTTATTGTGGTTGGAAGGCGGGTTGGCGGGCTGGTGTATCGACTGATATTTTTGTTCTTTTTTTTCGGTTTTTTTTTGCTTTCACTTTAATTGATTGTTTAATTTCTTAACTAACTACCACTAACGACGACTCACGAATGGAATTTTCTACTCACTCACTCACTCACTCACTTGCTTGTCTTAGCGACCTAATTGATTAATTGTAGCTGCGTGATTATTGTAGTAAGAGGAAAAAAAACTTGTATTGTATAGTATTCTGCAGGCTTGTATTACATGACATTTATTATCCCTACACCTACGTACTACATATATACGTGTATGCATTATCTACCAGTAAGCAGCAGGTCTGGTCGCAAACATCCATGACGCTTACAATGACGAGGATGATGATAATAATATACGCGAGGTTTCTTCAAAGCAGTGTTTTTTTTTGCAGCTAAGATCCAAGGTCGCATTCAAGATGTACATATAAACACACAGGCAAATGGCATTCACATTGATAAGACACGCGTGGAAGAAGAGAGAGAGGGAGAGAGAAAGGAGCATAGTTGATGTATACAATGCAAAATCAATGCAGAAATCAATGGAAATCAATGGAAATCAATGCAAGAATCAAGCCGGAAGATCAAAAGCCCAAAGACACGAAGCAAAAACGCCCCTTCGCCATGCATGCATGCAATTTGACAGACAGATGAATGGATAGACAGACAGACAGATGGACCGAAAAAACTAACATGTAGCAAAGATGAAAAGGTGAGAATAGTCTAGGGAGTTTAGACAGCAATACCCCTTCGCTTCCATCCGCCAGGGCCCCTCCACGCCCACAGGAACAAACCCATGGCAAACCAGACGCTAATAGTCATGGCCCAGTAGGTCGGGGCATAGCAAGCTTTACCATGACAGAGGACGTCATCCGGATCTTTTTCGACGCCAGCCTCGGCGGTGCCTGCAGCTCTCTGGTAGACGGTTGCGTAGACGGAGCCCCAGAGAGTGGCGCCAGCAGCAGGCGTCATAGCCAGAATGCCCCAGTTTGTGCCGAAATTCTCGACGCCCCAGACGACGGAGACGACAATGGGGGTGAGGGAGAAGACGGCGCCGTAGCCGGCTCCAATGAGTGCGGAAACGGCTGCGAAGCGGGAGGCGTGGTTCTGGACCCAGCCGCTTGCAAGCAGGAGTTGGCCGAGCGAGAGGAGAAAGGCAAAGGCCAAAAGGAATGTGATGCGGGATACGGTGAATTTGCGAGGCTGCTCGCGGGGTGGAAGCGAGGAGAGCGAGTTTTCAACAGACTCGGGATTGCGGCAGTGTTGGCGCGCCGGGGCAACAGGAGCAAGGATATCAGAGAGAGTGCCGGTGACCAGACGAGCGAGCGTAGAGGTAATGGCAACGATTGACACGTGGGTTGCTGGCGAGGTGTTTGTCGAGACGTGTGCAGGTGTGAGGGTCTCGATGATGGTGCCCAGGTTGTTGATAAAGGCCTCGCCAGGTCCAGTGACGAGGAAGAAGCCGCCTGCAAGCCACCACATGGTCGGATCCATAATGTAGCGACGAGTTTCCTCGTTCAGGAGCCACGTCTTCTTGCGAGCCTCCTCTTCAGCCTTGGCCTTGAGGCGCTCAGCCTCGGACTGCAGGAAATCAAATGTCGAATCCGACAGGTCCTGCGTCTCCATGGTGCCGTAGCCGTGGTGGTGCGCAGCTTGCGTGAAGAAGGCGTCTCGCTGCAGGAGGCCAGATCTCTCGAGCTCGTCGACAGCCTCGTCAATCATCTCCTCCTCGTCGACGATGCGCAGGGCGAAGAAGCCGACGGAGCCTACGCAGAACAGCAGGATGCCCAAGAAGAGGAAGAAGCGGAACACGTCCACGTCGCCCCGGGTCCCGTCTGCGTTCCTCTCGTACAGCAGCCGGCTTCCCACCTGGCTCTCCCACATGCCGCTCAGCCCAAACGCGGCAATGGGCACGGCCAGCGCGACGCCCTTGCTGTTTCCGCGTCCAAAGTTCTTTGCGCATGTCGTGACGGCAGACAGATACATGCAGCTCGTGCCCATGCCGACCAGGCCAAAGGCCAGGACCATGACGCCAAAGGGCCATCCATGGCCGGCGGCGGAAGGCGGCGGACCGCTCCTGTAGGCCAGAGCAGCCAGGAGATAGCCAGCGCCAAAGAGGATGCCGGCGAGGCCCGCAGGCACGCCAGGGCCGAGGCGATCGCAGAGGTATCCAAAGAGGGGGACGAGGAGGTAGAGGCCGAGCTCGGCGCCGATGGAGACGACGTTGACCTGGACCTGGGTGTAGTGCAGCTTGGACTGGAACAGATGGCCGTAGAGCGAGAAGGCCGTGATGCTGCCGGCGCAGAGGCAGATGACGATGGCCCAGGCAAAGCTCAGCCATCGCAGGACGGCGCGCTGCATCCTGACGCGGTCGTGCTCGTAGATGCCCTCGGCGACCTGGTCGAAGAAGCTGCCGGCGTAGCTGGTGCCCTGGCTGCGGCGCTGCGAGTCGCTGTCGCTGTCGGGGGCCACGAGGGGGCGGCGCGGGGGATGTGGTGGGTAGTCGAGCTTGTCGATGGTGGTGAAGCCATTGCCGCTGTTCCGCTTGGAGGACGGGGGGGACATTGGCGGTATCGGTGTCTCGGGGGCGGTACGTGTGACGAGGTAGCGTGTGGCTTGGATCACAGACACAGAGTCATGGCACTTCCCGAGTAGGGGCAGACACGGCGGCAGCCCTTTTCTGGCGGCGTCGACGACAGCGAGGCAACGGGGCTCGGGGCTCTGCAGCTCTGCACGGCAGACGGGCGGTCAGCCGACGGCACTGCGACTGCACGACGGTGTTGTCGCGCGAAGTAGCTTGCACGCCAAGCACTGGCTTTGCCGTAGGTATTCCCGATCCGATGCCGCGCTACTGCTGCTGCTGCTGCTGCTGCCACCACTCTTTCTCTTTGCCCTCGTCCTGCCGCAACACCACCATGGCCCCCCACCACGCCCTCGTCAACCTCTCGCCCGCCGAGCTGTCCTTCCTGCGCGCGTCGCTCGCCCAGACGCCGCCCGTCCGCCTCGATGTCACCAAGGGGCCCCGCGACTTTCGCTCCATGCGCGCAGAGTATGACGTGCTGCCCACGGCCAACGGCAGCGCCCGCATTGCGCTCGAAGACGGCACTGAGGCGCTCGTCGGCGTCAAGGCCGAGGTGGAGAAGACGCGCCAGCAGCCAATGGCCGGCGAGCAGCCCGGTGCAGACGTGCAAATGGGCGACGGCGACGGCGACGGCGACGGCGGCGAACAAGCAGACGGCGCCAAGGGCAAGGGCCAGAACGCCTGGCTCGACATGAGCGTCGAGATTCCGGGCTTCCGCGACGACGATGCGCTGCCTGTTTTCCTCGCGTCCATGCTGACGGAGAGCCTGCTGGCCAGCGGCGAGCTCAAGGACCGCCTGTACATCAACACGCGCTTCCATTGGAAGCTCTACATCGACGTGAGAAGCGCGATACGAATACACCCGTGCGCCCTGCTAACCCCACTAGATCCTCCTGCTCTCGCCGCCCCTCTCGTACCCCCTCGCCCTGCTCTCCATGACGACGCACCTGGCCCTCCTGACAACACACCTCCCAGCGCTCAAGTCGGAAAAAGACGAAGACCCGCTCTTCGACGACGATTGGGACGCGGCCGTGCCGCTGTACCCCAAGCAAACGGGCGCAAACAAGACTGCGCCCCAGCTGGGAAAGCCCCCCGTCATCATACTGGCCATGGCTGTCGGCGCAAACGTCATATTTGACCCCGCCAAGGAAGAGCTAGCGGTAGCGGATGCGGTTCTCGCCGTCGCATGTACGAATTCGACGGCCTCGTCGACGGGCGCGCGCATCGTCTCGATCCGCACAATCGACCCTCCGTCGCATCTGACCCCGCCGGGCGTGCCCAATTCCATGAACTCGGCCACTGGCGGCACTGCGCCCACGTCGGCTGCCGACGCCCTCACACAGCGCGAGTTGCTGGCGACGTCAGGCGTGTGGACGCCACCGCGGGGCGGCATGAAAAGAAACCTCATCTCGCAGGTGACCAAGATGGTGGTGGAAAACGGCGGCGTGGCTGAAGAGGTCATTGGCGCATTGGCCGCCATCGAGGTTGGCTGAAGAACAAAGCAAAAAGTGTGTTGCATAGCCAACATGCCTTGACATGCCACCAAGAGGTGCAAAACTTTGTGCCTGCAAAAAGGATTATGCGCCTGGCACCTTAACAAAGCGCAGGCGCAGGAAGACGATCTGAGGGTCCGACATAAGAGCCGTCTCAAAGCATACGGGCCCCCCAAGCCTTGGCCGTTGTTGAGCCAAGTCGTCGTCGACGTGCTCGGTCACGGCGTGGTAAAGGACGGTGCTCTGGGGCTTGTACAGTCAGACACGTGTATATCAATAGAATCACAACATGTAAACTGTGCGAAGCTGGTCTTGTAGCATGCACCAGGGCGGAACGATGGTGCGTTTTCAATGGAGAACATGGGCAGACTCGTGGCACGTTACCCCAGCAGCGTATCAGAAGAACAAAGCGCCAACCTCACTTTTCGTGTCATGCACCACATGAAGACCAAGCAAACATGCCCGTCTCCAAACCCGCTAGTCTTGCTTTTACCGGCATCCCATGCACGCGGCGACGCACCGGCCGGGTCGAGCCAGTGTTTATCGCATGACAGCCACGTAGTCGGCCTCTACGTATGTAGACTACGCTTCGAGCAGAACCGCCATACACACGCCCGGCCCTTTCATATAACATACGACGTGCTGCCCGTACCCGGCGACTCGCTCTCACCGCTGGCCTCCCATCCTGCCTCTCTGCATACACACCTTGGTCACACAAACGCGCCCCTCCCCGCACACGGACGAGTCTCTGATGACATTATCCATCCTTGGCTGCATGCACGACAAGCTTCGCAAAGGCGCAACAACACCACCGCACCTGGGACCTGGACTCGACCCCTTCTGCCGTCCAGAAGCAGCACCCGCAGCCATGATGGACCTACACCACCAGTCACACTTCTCCGCCCTCACCACACGCTTCTCTGATATGCTAAAGGACACGACAAGCGGCCGGCGCAAGCCGAGCACCTCGGGCCATGCGATACGCCAACCCTCAGTCACGGCGCTGACCCTGGATCCGACAACCATGCTGACACGCTGCCACCGCGACCGTGAACCTGATTCGGTACGAGAACATCGCAGGAGCAGCGTGGGCAACTATGCCGACCGCTTGCGCCAGCGCTTCCACCCCTCGCTGCACCACCACACGCACCACAACCACTCCAGGCGCGCCATCAACCACCTCCCGGCCGAGGTCCTGCAAAACATATTCGCTTACCTCGACTTCTGGCATCTGCTGCGCTGCCAGCGCGTCTGCAAGACGTGGCAGGCCCTCGTCCCCGGCGACTCGCCCTTGCTCGCCGAAACACTGTACCTGAAGCCGTCGCGCAGCCTGCAAATCTACAGCCTGGTGCCCACCACCTTTGACTTTGAGCTAGACCTCACGCCGCCCACCAGCGAGTCTGGACCGCAACAGCAAGTCGCAGCACCCCCTGGCAGCACGCGTAGCACGCGCAGCACCTCGTCCTCGTCCTCCCTCGGCACCCGCAACCACCTCAGCTTGTCGAGACGCTGTCTGGGCCTGATACGCACGAGTCAGGAAATCGTGTTTCACCCGCTCATCACCGACTTCAACTTCTGGGTCAACCGCCCTTCCGTCACAGGCAACTATGACGGCTCCTGGAGACACATGCTCGTTTCCATGCCCCCGCTCAGAGAACTCACCCTCAGAGATGCACGCCAGAATCGCGCAGTCACCGTCATGTGTGTGGCTGGTGAAGAGGGCGTCAAGTTGGGCCAGCTGTTTGACGTCATGGACGAGTGGAAACAGTGCTGGATATGATTGACACTCTTCTTCTTCTTCTCCTTTTCCTTTTCTTTCCTTTTCTTTTTTGTGATGATCGATATGACGTGTTCTTTTCTCTGTCTCTTTATTTCTTTCTTTCTTTCCTCATTTTTTTTTCTTTTCTTTCCTGCCTATTTCCTTATCTCTCTCTCTCTCTCTCTCTCTCTCTTTCTCTCTCCAAAATCATCATTGAGCGCATGAAAATATCTCTAGCGGTGAAAGGGGGGCCCATTTCCCCACCTCCTCCCACCCAACTCGGCAGGCGTTATTTTTTTTCTCTCTCTTCACATCTTATGAATTCATAGGTATCATAGCATCGGCGCAACACGGATGGATTGGGGGGGGGGCGGGGGCGCAAAAAAAAGATTCACGCCAGAGACGCGTTTGCATAGCCGGGGGGAAGAAGGCCAGATTGTGTATACATAAAGCATATATCCCAGGTACACACACATACACGCATACGCAAATACGAACAAAAAGGACACATACTTTATGTACAAAATATTCAATGCTTGACGAGTCGGACCTGACATGGGGGGTGTGTGATGTGTGATGCGGCGTAACCTCTTTGCGTTATGCAAACCGTTTTGCAACCGGACCGGGAATCCATGCACATGCCTGTAATATGAGGGTATGAGGGAGGGGGAGGGGGGGGGTATCTACGCTTTCCACTGCAAAAGCCGAGCACATACACACACACACACAGAAAAAAGAAGAAACAGCGCTAACAATTGTTCAAGCCGCCTTACCTACTTACATGGTCGCCCAAGGCTTTTATGCCTTGAGGCGGCGCACCAGGTTATTAATCTCGTGCTTGACCTGCTCGCAGCTCAAACGCTGTTGGTCGTCATGGTGCATCATGCTGGAGATGAATAGCTGAATGTCGAGGCCGGCGTCGCCATGACTCTGTGCGAAACAATGGGGGAAAAAGCCTCGGCGCAACTCGGTGAGGGCAGCGATTCGCTCCATGCGGGTGCTGAATTTGTGCAGCATTTCAAAGGCGACGACGCCCAGAGCAAAGATGTCGAGCTTCTCGTTGATGCTGCTCATGCTGCTCGCGGCAGGGCGATAGAATTCCGTGCCCACCGGCTTGGCAAGCGTTTCAGGCATCGTGCACTTGTCGCTCAGCGCTGCTACCAGCCCAAAGTCGCCGATCCGGGGTGTCATGTGGAGGTGCTCACGCTCGGGGCACTGCTTACAGCTCGACATATCGATGGACCCGTAGGGCGCATGGCGAGCCGTAGACAGTGAGAGAAATACGTTGGCGGGCTTGAGATCGCGGTGGACAACACCTTGACTGTGAAGGTATTCCACCCCTGAGACAATGTTGTTGAGCAGCTCCAGCGATACGCAGGCGTGGAAGCAATGTTGGCTGGCGATTCCAGCTTGCTCGGATGAGAGGAACGCAGCGAGGTTGGTTTCGCAGAGACTCATCTGCACGTTCAGCGTCAGGACCGGACCGAGATTCCGCTTCTTCATCAGGTGCTGGGGCGCGTCGCTGTTCGAAATCATGCTGTCTGACATTTCCGACATGCTTTCTTGAGAGTACGGCATGTGCGACCGAGGAATGTTCTCAATGTCGTCGTCCTCTTCTTCGTCTGCATCCTCTACGGCGCTCATTCGGGACTTGGTCGACGAGATTGTCGCTATCGTCATCTGACTCGCCTGGCTACCGCGTCGCTTTGACCGTCTAATTTGTGTAATTGTTTCCTTAATACAAATACTACCACTTTCAGTCGGAGCCTCTTGCGCCCCCACTCCGGGTTCGCTAAACTCAAAGATGATCCCAGCACTATTACTGTTCTCAGTCCTAATGAGAGGGTCGTCGAAACTCAGGCTGTCCAGCTTGGAATGGAGATCATTGGTGCCCATAGACGAGGTCGGAAACGCAGCCCGATCTTCCAGGAGACGATCGTCTCGAAGCACCGCTATATCCGGTACATTCGCAGTTTCGGCAGGCAATGTGGTAAACTCCAACCAGGCATTGTGGTACCGAACGATATTGTTGTGGTCGAATCGAGCCAGTGAGCGAACTTCCTCCAGCATGCTTTCCAACTCCTCGGGCCCGTGCTCTTGGATTCTGGCCACCTTGGCAGCGCTCACAGGGATCCTCTTGACGGCATAGAATGACCCATCGAGCTTGTGTTTGGCTTTGAACACCTTGCCATATCCTCCTTTTCCAACAACCTCCAACTCGGAAAACTCTCGAATATACCGATCCGTCTGCAGATGAGGATAGCCCCGTAGTTGAAGCTGAACTGGGCCCGATATTCCAGACAAGATATCGAACCCCAAAGACGGCTGTTGAGGCACTCCGTTCCCTGCTCGTGCAACCAAAGCCTGTGAGGATACTTCTGGGATAACCGCAAGCTTGCTCAGATTGCTTCGGGTGAGCCTGTTGATGCCCTCGTTTGCCGTGCTCCGATGGCTTTGCATTTCATCGCTGGCATAAGCGTCGTCGACATTGTTGGAAATCTGACGGGCAATTTCCTTGTATGAAGCCCTGCCCAATCTCTGCGCTTCAGGATCAGATGGGTCTTTGCCTAGCTGTGCCGCAACTTCGCGGATAGTCCGTTCCTCCAGCAGCGAATGCAGCAAAAGATCTCGAACATTCTGTGCTGAGCTTTGCCGTGGATCTAGAGAGGGTCGATGGGGCTGAATAGGCTGGCCCGAGGAAGCAGAATCCAGCGTGTTGATCCTGGACAGAACACTATCCTGCTGCGGGTTGCTTGTTTCTTCATACTCGCTTTCTTCTTCGGAGCTGTCTGAACTTGACGATGAATCGCCTGGCCTGCGGAACATGGACATTGTTGGTGGAAGGGCAGCGGACGTGACTAACGAAAGTAGGAGAGGCCAGGTGCCGTCGGACAGGGATTTAAATGCTGATTGGTGGTCTTGAGATCATTCAACAATGCCCCCTGGTTGAGAAGGGGCGAATGCAGTCGTGGTGGTTACAGCTGTGGTTGTGTGTTGTGCTGTGAAGCTGCAGCGTCGAGCGAATACCAACTCGGTGCCAGCAGCTGAACACGCAGGACCGCCATGAGTACACGTTTAGGCAAACATCGATTGTCGTAGAATTCGGTGGAAGCGCAACGTGTTAATTTGAGGGCGGAGAGCACAGTACAGGACCGCCCACTGCTCAATCGGAAGGGCGCACAGGCGACGGTCGGTCTAGCCGAACCCGGAAACGCGTCATAGCACGTGGCCAGGCGAAAGCGAGCCATTCACCTTGTCTCACTCACAGCGGGACTCGGTCTCCAAGAGTGCGGTGGTTGCGAGAAAGCCTGGGTCTTTTGTACAATTTGGGTGGGAGAGATGGCTGATCGCGTTCAACCTCATCATTGCACCTTCACCTTGCGCCAATACCTGTACTTACGGCTGATCCGCAAATCCGAAAACCATGCCGCGCCAGCTCCCCTGGGCGAACAAAGGAGCAGCCAGTCGGGCAAAAGGAAAATCAGTGAACCCATCTCCAAGACCTGCATCGCACATCTCTAGTATCGATGGTGCCCTCTTTGATGACGCGGTATTGGAAAGCAGTAGCAAGGGAAAAGAGCAAGCCAACGAGTCAGATGATGACCTCCCGACTCTGCCAGCAGAGCCATCAACACCACCCACGAAAACCAGATGGAAAGATGGCGATGGAAGGAAGCCCGAAGCATCATCGTCGCCGCCTCCAACCGTCAATCTCGAACAACCACGCGTTGAATTCATGCACAAAGCCATTTCCAAGTTCGACCTTCGCGACGACGAATGGATGATGGTTGAAGACGAGTTTCTCGAGACGGCAAAGCTATTCACACGGCACCTGCACATTGCCGAGTACGACCGGCTCAAGGAGATGATTGAGGCGAAGAAGAAAGACGCCAGCATCGCAAGACCGGTCGTACCCAACGCGAACATGTCTGCGGCCGGCGCCATGAAAGAGAAGGCCAGAGTGCAAGAGCAGAAGCAAAAGAAGGCGACCCGCGATGTCTTTGCGTCGCAAGATGACGACGAGGCTGAGGCGCCAGGCATTACTACTACGTCTTCAGCCTCTATCATGCATAATAGACCTATGCCGGCATATGATTCCGCCTCCAAAACAGAATCAGGCCGGCCAGATACAGCACAACAGCCACCAAGCACGCGCATGGAATCAGACACCGAAAGCGAAGATCTAGATGCGCCACGGCCCCCAACAAAGCCTCTCTTCAAAGCCACCACCACCAGCGGCGTATCCAAGACTGCCTCCCATCCCACAGCAAAAGCCCCAGCCCCTTCTCCCTTCGCTAAGCCCGCTCCGCTCCCCACCGCAGCAAAACCGCGCTCGAGAAGAAGTCGCGCAACCCCCTTCGACATGCTCGATGACTGGGTCCCCCGCAAGCCGCATCCCGCGTCGCCGAAAGCCTCGCTGGAGAAGCCCGCCAGACCTCCTCTACCAGCTGCATTTCAGAAGCGAAGCGCTACTGCTGGGTCTGAGCGCTCGTCGGATGGCGTTGATGGCGCTGCAAAGACGAGTCTGCGTGCACCATCGCCGGGTTCGTCTGGCCAAAGGGAGCAGCAGCGAAGTCCTGAGGCCAGTAGTAGTAGTAGTGGTAGGAGAAAGAGCACCGACCTTGCAGATCGGCTTGCGAAGCGAAAGGCTGACCGCGAGACGAGTGAGGGGGAGAAGAAGAAGAAGAAGAAGAAGGCGTTGAGTGTGGATGACATACCCACGTTTTTGTTTTGAAGTTGACATACATTAACATAGGGTGTTCCTGGAGTGCTTTGCCTTTAGCTAACAGCTGTACAACCTGGTTACGTAGAGGATTACGATTTGCCACACATACTAGGAGATTTTGAGCGATTACTGGATATTTTCCTCTCCTTGGGAACAAGTGTAAATGTTGAAGGGTCACGAGCACCATTTCGTCGATAATGATTGTTTTGCTTTTAATTCCTATGAGGAAGAAGCTGGCTGAGATACTCTTCCGAGCATCAACCTGTCACAGTCATCTGATACCGAAAAACGAACCCACAGAAGCAGCCGCCGCCGCCACCCCAAATAATACAAATTCAGAGCAAAAAAAAAAGTCTCTTCTTGCCCTTTAACGCCCGCAAGAAAAACATCCAACGACCCTAAGCGAACAGCTTATCCAAAAAGCGGTTGAACGGGTTTGTCTCCGGCTTCTCGACAAAAGTGCGATGGTACTCCTCGATTTCCGCGAGATCGGTAACGAGATCGGCCTCGTGCGAGGGAACCCATCTGGTCCTCTTGAGTATCTTCCAGCCGATGAAGAGAACGGGGAAAATGAAGACCCTGGAAAGCAGTATTAGACTCGGCGACAAGCATGTGAGGCATCAAAATGGGGAGAGGGAAGAGAAAACTTACATCAAGTACGAGAACAGGAAAGAAGTTACATCCCATTGTCCCTTTAGGGAAACGGTATATCCACCGACAAAAGTCATGATAAAGGTGCAGATGAGACCGTAATATGCGGCGTAAGGCTGGCAGATGCCCTTGTACGGCAGCGTGTTGCGATCCAAGCCCTGAGCTTTGCACGCCTTGTGGAAGCGCAAAAAGGTGAAGCACATGACGCTGAAGTTGATGAGCTGGGAGGCGGTGACCAAGCTCACGAACCAGTTGAGCACGACGGCCGAGTTTGAGCTGAGCTGGAGGAACGAGAGCAGGGCGATGAGCAGGACGACGAGGACGCAGTAGAACGGCACGCCTTGTTTCGTGCATTTTGTGAAGATCTTGGGGGCTTTGCCTTCGAGCGCGAGGCCGAACAGCGAGCGCGATGCGCAGTAGACGTACGAGTTTCCTGCAGAAAAGGCAGATGCGAGGACGCCGGCGTTGACGACGTGCGGGAGACCTTCGATGCGCAGTCTGTTCATGGCGATGACGTAGGGTGAGGCTGCGGCACCGGGCTTACCTAGTTTAAAGGCATTGATCAACTCCGGGTCGTTGTATGGCACGTTGATTCCCACGGCGAGGGAGCCAAGCACGAAGAAGGTGGTGAGACGGTAGAAGACGGCGTTGTAGGCGCGCGGCATGACTTTGCGCGGGTTCTCCGTCTCTCCTGCAGCCATGGAGACGTAGTCTGGCCCGGCAATTGTAAAGGATGCTTGGATGAGGCATTGCAGAAATCCCAGGAACCGGCCGAGTGCTCCTCCGTAGTACAATTCTGCGAAGCTTCCAGGCTTCTCCCAGTATCGGAATCCATAGCGGTCTTTTTCGGGATTGCCGCCCAACATGGAAATGAAGGTGAAGCAGAGCAGGCCGATGATGAGCAGGACTTGTACGTGTCAATCACATGTCAGTTTATTTTGTTGGTAGATCCTTACCTTTGCCGACGGCAGCATAGAATTCCGTTTCTCCATACCACTTCACAGCCAGCATGTTGATGACACTAGTGCATAGTTAGCTTCTCATCCCGTAGCCAATTCGACAAGACATTGAAAAGGGATACACTAGCTTCACGCAGGCTAGATCCAGTGCAAGAGCTGGACACGGGGTAAATATAGAGATACAAAGTGGGTCAACTTACGCATAGAGGATGAGAACGATTGCAATAATGGCACCAGTGGGCACGACATCGCTCCAGAATCCAATAACGACGTTGCAAGCCACAACCTCAAATGGTACTAGGGCTGCCTCAAAAACGAAGAAATTCCACCCAGCCGCAAAGCCAAAGGCGTCGTCTACAAAGCGTCCAGCAAAGCGAATGAATGGCGAGGATACCGGGAGGAACGTGACCATCTCGGCGATGCCTATAGATGGATATTAGCCAGGGCTCTGCATCACCGCGCAAGCGACGGGATAAGTTGCGTTGGGCGATTTGGAGGGCGCATGGGAATTGTCGCAGTGGGCACAGATTTTGTTTTGGGATGGAGAGATGAAAAAATGGAGAATCTCACTGAGCATCACAGCCAAGATGACGGTACACCTGTGCAATGTTAGCCTCGAATTCATCTCTAGCGCCTGTACTGTATGGCGAGATTCTCGAGGATATGGCAAGATACTCACCATAACGAAAAGGCGAGAAACAGAGACCCAGGACCACCATTCATCAATCCTCTGCCGATCTGGACGTAAAGAGCCGTTCCAATCGTACCACCAATACCGATGAGTTGGATGTGTCTGTTTTTCAGCTTGCGATGTGTATTGTCGGTGACTGATCTCACAGATCCCACGGTACTAGAGCGGCGGGGGCCCAGGTCATAATTGTTCTTCTCTTCATCGACGACATAGCCCTGGCTCTTCCCCTGATTAGGCGCGCCCGCCTCAAAGTCTCTGCTGATGGACGCCATGGTATTATAGCCTGGAAGGGATAGGGACTTGGAGTGGGAGGGAGAGGGGCGCGGGCCTCAGAGTATGGTTTTGAGGAGAAGGGCGAAAAATTGCACGACAAAAGCCATGAACCGTTGACGGCTGGCGGGTAGCAGGCTCCGCGACGATAAGCAAGGCTGATGGCGGCGGCGAGAGATAGCAAGACGGGAGGCGTGCGGGCGGGCGGCGACCAGTGCAAGTGCCGTGTTAATAAGGATTTCAGCATTGCTTAGCGTGAGTGAGCACGTAACATCGCGGTGAAAGGTGTGCATCACACTACGCCTGTTGGGGCTAGACAGGCTTCCCTGGGCGTGTTCGAGTATACCTCCCTCTTGCAGTTTGGGCGCAAGCAAGGGCAAGTCGCCAATGGGCCCGTTGTGGCCGTGGTTGCTGCTGCAGGCGGGATTTGGCTCCGCTGTGCGTACAGAACGGACCCTCATGTGTGGAGAAAGGCCATGCGGCGTGCTGTATACCCTGCCCGTGGGGGAAAAGGCCCGACAAGTGTCGTTCGTCGTGTGCTGTAGCAGGGGGGAAAAGATTAGATAACCGCGATACTGATAGGTACGGGTAAGTAGACGAGCTGTGGGCGGGGCACGGAGCAGCATCGGCCTTCTTGTCTTGTTGAACATGACCTCCAACGCTCCAACACTTGGTTTCCCTGTCCACCTCGGCCCAGCTCCTCTTTCGAGTTTTGCATCGAGCGGCAATGTCGCCATCCTGCCGTGCATTTTTTTCCTCTCTTCCCTGTCGGCATCCCCGAATCCTTGGTAACTGGCTTCTGGGACCAGAACCCCTCCGCCCCGTGTCTGAAGCTTGGCTGCCAAGCCTTCTCCAATGAAAGCGCCCCCAAGTCGTTCCTAATGGCTGCAGCGGACTTGGCATCGCTCGAGTGGCTGGTTGGCTCCAGGCTTGTCTTGATCTCAGATGCCCCAGTTAGCTCGGCCTCACGTCGCCATGGGGCTCAAAGCTACAGCTCTCCACTACACAACGACGTACGACAAGCCATCGCATGTGAGCCCGAACCCGTATTTCGGTACGTGGGGTGATGTGCAATCACTGCCCCTCCACAGGAAGCGTACCAAGAAAAGGCGGCTGCCGTGTAACGCTACAACACCACCAGATAGCGTGCTGCTGTCAGATATTCAGCCGTGGGACACTTCCGCCAGCCTCTTGCCGCACTCAGGAAGATCTGATAGTGTGCATTCGTCACAGACTGAGCCAAGGCTGACGGGTGCATGTAGATACCAGCCCCCCTGCCTTCGCTGACACTTGGCGAACACCTCTTGCTGGTGCTTCAGTATTCTTGTGCAGACAGGCTAAGCACATTGGTACCACACCCAAAGACCCCAGCTGAATGCAGAATCGGTGAACATATATGCGGTCCTGACAGGTGAACTTCGCTACAATCTTACATTCTTTTTGGCATGTCAACCTCGAATCAGGCAAGAAAAGTGCACCATGTGCCTTTGTTGTCATGGAGCCCGTCCGAATACAAGTCAAGATTACACCGGCTGCCCATATATTATTACAATAAACCCACTCTCCCGGTGCTTGTCACTAGATGCACACTCGCCCAGCAGGATTTAGCTTGGTTGATGGGCTGGAGGGGATTTCCGGTACATCAGCCTTGACCTCCTTCATCGCCATGAAATCTTCATCGCCTGTACGCGCCAGTTCTTGATTCAGCTTCTCGACAGTAGTTATCTCCCCCAGCCACCGCTCGCCAGTCTTATGGTCGAAATGAACAGGCTGTACCAGTCCGCCGTAGCCCGACATATCCTTCAGTGTTGGGGGATATATGATTGTGGTTTCTCTGCGTTCAAACCCCTCCTCGGTCATATATGGTTTTCCCTCGATAATTTGTGGCTCAGTGCGCCACTGGAACGGTGCCGCTGGAAGTTCTGGCACCTTCTGAACAATGTCCCACCATCTGTTTTTGCCGGTACGTGATGGTAGCTCGTCGGCGGATATTTCAATCAGGCCCTCGCCGTCGGGGTTGGGGATGAAATGACGAGGTGGAAGAACTTCTGTCTGCATCACAGGCTGTATTCGGTGGTAATAGGTATAGTTGTGAATCTCTCGGTATATTTTGTGCTGGATAACCTCGTGTTCGTGGGGCTTGATGACCTCGTGTGTGACCGCTGCAATGCTTTGGTTAGAGAACTTGCTGCATGTCGAATTTAATCTCGTGAGTAGCGAGAGTACAGCGACTTACCTGGGGCCCGTGTAGTCTCTCTGTCTGTATCCACTGTATGGCTCAAGTCCACGACGCCCTTGAGCATTGACTCCTGCCTGGCTTTCCACTCCTCACCAACATCCATCCCAGAATTGTCTCCCGTGGAGTCGAAATCCATGGCTTTGACAATCTTTTCTGCATGATGAGGCCTTTCCCTCACCGGGCTTTGAAGTTGCCCATTGCTGTTATCCTCTGCATTGCGCATGTGAGCTCCCTCTACGACGCTATCATTGGTGGTCACAGCCGTGCCAATCGGTTGCTCCTCATAATCGCTGAAGTCGTCGTTGAATGAACCTGTGCTCACGTTACTATGACTTGTCTACTGAAAAGAGTGTTTTCGGGGCATACCGGGTATTGCTGAAGCATGTTCCAAGCTATCAGGGTAGCAAAATGATCTGTAGGTATCGGCATTGCTGCCTTCCAGTATCAGGTCTTCGTCTGACGCAAGCACAGGACGGTGAGGACTGTTGCCATCTGCGACAGAGTCATTAGGTTTAGCGTCATTAGACTGGCTACTATAGAAAGAATCAGATGACAGGGAAGTCGATTGCCGGCCTGCCCGACTGGGTTGACGAGAGGATGTAGAATGTTGCCCAGAGCGCGGACTCCCCTCCTCAGACCGCTCATATGATCCTCGGGGAGACTGTGTTGGCGTAGACCTCTTCCTCCTATGGAGCACAGCCTTTAGCTTTTCTCTCATATTGATGACTGAATATTTCGGAAACGGTGGTGGCTGGGGCTAGGTGAAATGTCACCGGACTGCACTTGAGTGGGTAATGCTCAATCAATCTATGTCTGCTCCCGCACGACGGCTTGCGGAAATTAGGATCCATGACGTATTGCAAGCATCGGCCCAGAGCTGAAAGCTTCCAACAACGAAGCCGACAGCAGCACAGCCAAAAAGTCCAAAGGGGTTCTAGAAGGCTGCTAGTTAAACCAAAAATGCCGACCCCAAAAGGCAAATGACAGGCCAGGCTCGATTGCGATAGCTTTTGCGAGTGATGTGTCACAGCAGCCACCCTGGCTGGTGGCTTGAGCAGCATACGTAGCAGCCGTCTGGCGCCCCCTGATGACGGCGTGCCCAGGTCGGTTCAGATTTGCACCCTCTCCCCTCACTGAAACTCTTTCTCCCCACATCGATTCAAGCCCACGACAATAGCATGAATGGCAATTGTGCATGACGTACGCCGCCTGATGAAGGGAGGGATATGTGTGTTTGCAAACGATGACTGCTTCCGCGGTACGTTGCTGGGGCAAGTCGAAGAAGTAAAAGGCGGCTATGGCCGAACTGGCAAGTGACGTCGGAGATCATGGCGGAATGACGACAAAGACGGGAGGTTTGGTTGTGAGCGGCTCCGGTCGATCGGCCAGTGGTCCACCCAGAGGGCGATCACCTTAGGCTGCATGTATCGACTAGTTGGAGCCCAGCCGTCCGGCCTTCCGGATTCGAGGCGCCTGCGAGGATAGCTTGTCGCGGGGGAAATGGCGGCGCTAGTGCTAGTGACCAAGGACGCATACCACTGCAACAACCTGTTGTGATGATTCACCCATGTCATGTTGTCGTTGCTGGATGCTCGCACGGGTCCCCTGTCCTCCAAGGGGCGGGAGATGCGGCTTAGCGCCGATCGCTCAGATCGTCAATGCATGGCTTGCCCTCTTCGTCCACCAGCTGTTTGCACTCGCACGGCTCTGGGCCAGATGCACTCTTCGCGGCGATGGGACCAAATCCCCAAGTCCCGATGCATGATTGCATGCATCGCGGCCATGCAATATGACTGCATCGCTCTGCTTAGCTTTTCGGCAAGCGTTCAACGACACCACCAAGCGCCTCTTAGTGCCGTGTTTGGCGTCACGTTTACTCACGCCGTCTCACGCTTCCGAGGAGGCGGCCTACCAGAGTCGATTGGATGGAACCGTTAGCTGTTTGTAGTGTCCGCTCTGCATTGTTCAATTGACGCCGCTGGGGTCATGGATTGCGCCCCGGGCAACAGCCGTCCGCTATCGCTACCCTATGATGTGCATGGCTTCTCGCCCTGCGAGCAAGGCAGTTGGCATGCCATGTGCCTGCTTACCAGAGTCTGGCATTTCGATTACGTCGTTGTGCATCTGTCTCACTGGCCTTCTCTGTGTATAAAGAGGCACTGCGTCAGCGACTTGGGAGCATCATTACAACAACACCACAACTTTACACTACTCAATAACAAACCAGCCAACTCTCCTATACATCACATCTCCCAACTCTACCAATACCAACTACCCCACTACACATTCACAATGGACAAGGCAAAGGCAGCAATCACCGAGTTCATGTCCAGGTCTGGTCACCATGACACCACCGTACACGAGGCAGTTGCTCCCGCTGTGCATCACGAGGTCGTGAAGCCTCACGTACACGAGGAGGTCAACACTGCCATCGACAAGGAGGTTCACCAAGATCACTACCACCGCACCATCCAGCCAGTCTATGACCGCGAGGTCCTCCCTGAGACGCACACTGCCAAGCTCGGAGCAGTCCAACACCGCGAGTTCGACCACCGTGACGCCGATGCGACTAAGAGAGCCCTTGTCCAAGACCAGGCCCGCTTCGCTGATGAGAGGCGCGTCGAGGAAACCACCCACAGCCAGAGTGTTGCTCCCACCATTGGTGGAGAGCACGTTCACCACCACATCCACGAGACCATCCAGCCGGTAGTCCAAAAGGAGACTATCCAGCCAAACGTGGTCCACACCACCGTCCCAATCCACGAGGTCCACCACAACAAGGCCACTCACCATGAGACTACCTCTCTGCCTACCATGACCATGGAGCAGTTCAAGGCCACGGGTGGATCCCTCCATGGTCGTGAGGAGCGCTACGACGAGTTTGAGGGTGCTCCCAAGAGCATCGGAGGTGCCGGTATTCTTGCTAGCACCGAGGGACTTGTGCACAAGAAGCACCACGACCACACCGCAGCCCGCCATGGCGACTACGAAACCCGTAACCCCTTGGACCGCAACAATGACGGCAAGGTCGACATGCATGACCTCTCCTCCAAAAACCGCTCTCACGAGTATGGCACTGCTGGCGCTGTTGGCACTGCGGGTGTCGTTGGTGCTGCTGGCGCCCACAAGACCAGCAACCCTCTGGACCGTAACAACGATGGAAAGGTCGACATGCACGATATGGCTAAGAACCGTCCCACTGACCAAGCCATGGTTGGCTCTACTGGTGCCTACAAGACCAGCAACCCTCTGGACCGCAACAACGACGGAAAAGTCGATGCCCACGACATGACCAAGAATGGTTCTGTTAGCTCCTCTAGCTCTGCTGGTAGGAACAGCGACTTGATTGATCCCTCCCGCAACAGTACGTACCATGCCCCGCTCACACACGAGTCCTACTAACTTTAAACAGAGCACGAAGGCGCTACAGGTACGAAGGAGTCCCACGGAAAAGCACATGGTGTCAGCGACGAGGGCAATCTGGATCACCGTCCCAACGAGGACGGCCACTTGCCCAAAGCTCTCATTGAGCCCGTCTCCAAAGCCATTCCCCATTCCCAAGCCGCTGAAGAAGAACTGAAAGAATTACCACGAAACAAAGGCCAACATTAGACAGGTAAACACAAACCCAGCCTCATGGACAAGCTCAACCCTAGTACGTATATATAATGCCTACTTAGAGAGGCCGCTTACTTACTTTTCTCGCAGAGGTGGACGCCGATGGGGACGGAAAGGCCGGCTTTTTCAAATAAATGCATACCGCTACGACATGACGCAACCAGCACACTTGGAAGCGAGATACCAAGGACAACTTCCTATGACATTGTAATATTAGCTTAATAACGACCAACATTGAATTGATCTTCGTTCGTCTTGCATTGAATACTGCTGCCATTGTACCTTGTTTCGCAACAAATTCACTCCTGATCAAATCACCCGTTCGGCTATGGGTACCCATTGATCAATGGGTTTGTCGGTCGGAACAAGCACCACTCTGCCACCGACCCAGCCGCTCATGTCTCCGGTTCCGCCGAGCTTAACCTCAAGCGTGTCCACTGCCACTAGCTCCTTTTCATCTACCTGGGGACAGTCATGGCTGCGACGCTCAGCGCATGCATACTTCAAGATGCGGTGCATACTTACTACATCAAACTGACATGCGGCATATACGCCTCTTTGGCCCAGTCTTGGGCTGTTTTCTCGTCCGCATAGCCATCGACGTGTTTCCTGCACTGCTTTGCTAGCGTCTTCAACCCGCCGTCCTTTTCGCATTTGATGTAAAGCTTGCGGAAAAAGAAATCATCGCTGCCAAGACGCTCAAGGTTGACCCGAACGTCCTTTGCTGGGCCTAGGTCGAGAGCGCTCAACCAAGCCGGGCCATCCGAACCGTATTTGGATGGCGATATCTCCGAAGTCAAGGTGACGTGCGGAAGGAAGCGGTGCGGGGAACCGAACGACTTGGATGTTTGGTCGATGAGCCCCGGCAGGACTTTGTTCAGCGGGTGGTCCGCTGGTGGCAGCAGCCAAAGCGATGAACCCGGCATGTTTGTTTGAAAAGCTCGCAACAATGTCAAGATGGAAGAAAGTCGCAGGTCCTGACAAGCTTCAACCCCCCGCGCATCATGCAGCGTGGCGCAGTAGGCTGCTGACGCCACGTGACTAGCCGGTTCCGGATACGGATGATCGTCAGCCACACCCACCCATGTGAGGAGGTTCGGCCCGTGACTTGCATGTGAAAGTCGGCCTCGACCCCGACAACCGTTCCCACCTTACTCAATGGTACACCATCCCAATAGCCGCGACGAATGAACATGCGCCTTGTGCCACTGCGGCGCTGTCAGCCGATCATTTTCTGTAGTAATCCAACGCCATGACTGGAGCGCTGAGCGTCGTGTATGGGGCGCTTTGGAGCTTCCTGCTGTGCTTGTTCGACGTAGCTTTCTTTTGGCAAGGGGTGCGTCTCCTCCACCAAGCCCGCTATCTCGGCTGTCTGGTCGCCTGAAGCTCTTTTGGGTCTAATGCTGATATGTTGAAGAGACTATACGCGTGGTGGACGCAGAAGAGCCAGAGAGAGCTGCTGCTGGAAGCTCTCAACAATGCAAGGCTCTTCGAGGAATGGGAGGCCGCTGCATACAAGCTCGATGAGGTCCTCGACTATGACATGTGGTAAGTTTTCCGTCTCGTCCTCAACAAGACCGTCTTTGCGCATCGACTGACCATGGCTTCACAGGCGGCAGACCGCGATGAGCAAGGACTACGATCACCGCCTCATCCACCAGCGTCTCTACGCCCTCTACGAAGCCCAAGAAGACAATGACGTTCTTGGCGTCATCAACCTCCTCCGCAGCGGCCTCGTGCGAAACCTCGGAAATATCACCGCGTCGCGATTGTACAACCGCGCTTACGCGGGAACAAAACTCCTGATCGAAGACTACGTGACGCAGGTTGCTTACGCGATCGAGAATCTTACACAATACCCCACGTCGAGGAACTCGGACACAGGGTTGACGAATCAGGCAAAGCTGGATGTTCTCCACGATACGAGGCAGGCGTTTGGGAGATCGGTTTTGGTACTCCAAGGCGGTCAGGTCTTTGGGCTGTGTCATCTGGGTGTTGTCAAAGCGCTGCATCTGCGCGGTCTGCTTCCCCGAATCATTGCCGGGACTGCGACTGGGGCGCTCATCGCGGCCTTGGTGGGTGTTCACACGGAAGACGAATTGCTCGAATTCCTTACTGGAAAGAACATTGATTTGACGGCCTTTTCGAACAGGCCATATAGAAATGGCGCTCGAGGTACCACGCGGCTCGAAACCCTGATCCGCCGTGTCAAGAGATGGTGGAATCAAGGTCATTTTCTGGACGTAGGCGTACTCGAGCAGGTTCTGAGGGCCAACGTCGGGGATCTGACTTTCGAGGAGGCATATGCAAGGACAAAGAGAGTGTTGAACATTACCGTCACGACTAGTAGTGGTGGCAGCGTGCCAAATCTACTCAACTACCTAACAGCACCCAATGTTGTACGTATACTCCAGCTGCTTTGCCGAAGCAACCACTAACGGTTGCAGCTTATCTGGTCCGCAGCTCTGGCCTCCAACGCGACGTCCTCCTCGACACTGTACCACTCGGTCACGATGATGTGCAAAGACGAAGAGGGCAACGTGGTCCCGTGGTCTCCAGCCTCCAAGACTACTTTCCGCCCTTATACGCATGCATCCTACCGTGACCGCGAGTCTCCTCTACATCGCATCGGCGAGCTCTTCAACGTGAACCACTTCATCGTCTCACAGGCGCGGCCCTACCTTGCTCCCTTCCTGCGCTCCGACTTACACCATCCCAACCCCAGACAAGATGGGCGTCTAGGGCTGAGCATGCCAATTCTACGTCTGGTAGTGTTGGAAATACAACACAGATTGCAACAGTTGGATGAGCTCGGGCTACTTCCTCCGTCAATCCGTCGTTTCCTGCTCGATGAGAACATCCCCGGCCCGAGCCTTACGCTGGTCCCTGAACTCACTCCAAGCGACTTTTTTAAGCTGCTGGAGAACCCGACCAAAGAAGCAATCGATTACTGGATACTCAAGGGGGAGAGGATTGTGTGGCCAGCGGTCACAGCATTGAAGATTAGGTGTGCCATTGAAGTAGAGCTTGACAGAGGATATCAGCTCGTTAGGCGCAGGAAGCCTTTCGATCCTGTAGCAGGTGGGAGTATTACCGCCGGTGATCTTGGGATAAATTTGAGAAAGAGTACGAGTCGCGGTGAGGTGCAGTCCATGTACGGATGGGATGGCGATGCTAAAGGCAGTGAGATCAGGCAAAGACCGACGAGGGCGGCAAGCTTTGCGGGTAGTGTCCCCTAAACATTCATTTAATTTGAAGTTTACTTTGTCTGTGTATAGGTATCATTTTCTTAGCAATAACACCTTTTTGGCGGGCCAATTCATGTTTCTCAGCATTCATCCGCCGAGGCCGTGTGCGCTCTGGGCAGCGCAGCGCAACCCATAGCTGTTGCATTTATTGGCAACCCCAAGAACCCATCTCGAGCATTGACTGGACAACACGAGGGGCATCTTCCGTAATCCGCCTTACCACCCCCACATACTAAAAGGCCCAGCAGCACGTCATTCACGCTAAGAGGGGTCCAATGTTTCTGCTGGGATCAAGATTTCGTGTTGAGAATTTGGATCCCCGTCTACCCAATTGACAGTTTAAAAATACCGTTACACCACAGAACAGTTTTTAAAGCTACCAACCCTCATATCTTGATTTAACCTTTCAATCCTCCCCGTCGCGACCTCATCTGCAGTACTTACAATGGCGACGTGAGCCCCACCATACCCCACCATCACCATGTAAATCACTAACGGTACCTTTTAGCAACATTACATGGCACCCATCTCTTTCGCGCGAGGAGCGCAACACATACCGCAAGCAGAAGGGCTTCACCATCTGGTTTACCGGGCTGTCTGCGTCGGGCAAATCCACCATTGCGACGGCGCTTGAGCAGCACCTTCTGCACCTTGGATTCGCAGCATACCGTCTGGATGGCGACAATGTGCGCTTTGGCCTGAACAAGGACCTGGGATTCTCAGAGAAGGACCGCAACGAGAACATTAGGCGGATAGCAGAAGTACGCAGCATGAAAGCGCTAGTTTTTCCGCAAAACTGACAAATGGTTCCACAAACAGGTCGCCAAGCTCTTTGCAGACTCTTCCACAATCGCCATCACATCTTTCATCTCGCCCTATACCGCCGACCGCAAGCAAGCGCGCGACCTGCACGCCATAACGACGGGCACCGACGCGCCACTCGCCTTCATCGAGGTCTTTGTCGACCTCCCGCTCGAGGTAGCTGAGGCGCGCGACCCCAAAGGCCTGTACAAGAAGGCGCGCGAAGGCAAGATCCCCGAGTTCACGGGCATCAGCGCGCCGTACGAGGCGCCTGAGAACCCTGAAATCCATATTCGGAGCGACCAGAAGAGCGTCGAGGATAGCGTCAAGGAGATTGTCGAGTATCTGCAGTCAAAGGGGCTGTTGGAGCTGCAGAAGTAGAGGGTTGTATGAAAACTTTGATGAGGCTGGGCGGGAAAAGAATAGAAGCGCTACTTATGATGCGAAAGATGGGTACTGTGCGCGATTCGGATTAGAGCTTGGAATGGAAAAGCGTGTTGAGAGTAGACATATCAATGTTTTTTTTGGATGCTCACCCTAAGTCTATACCGAGTGTTCACATCATTCTCTTTCCGAAGTCTCTCTTTATAACTCGAGCAGAAGTAGCGCAACTACGAAGGAAAGTCATTGTGAACTTATTCCTTCTATAACTGCGTGTTGAGAGTATCATTTCCTAATGATCTTTGTACACATCCCATGACCTTGCCGCCTCGCAGAAAACTCCTCTTATCGGCTTTTGCGGTGTAGCACTTTCTAGTCTAGTACGTGAAAGATTTTGTAACTCTCTGGGAATACTAGGGGTATATCATTCATTCACATACCAATTTTCGAATCCTGACAAGCCTGCCGCATGTATTGAATTTCTAGTCTATCCAAACGACACTATTTTTGGTACTACAAGAGTCTAGCCGCACTTTCTGGACTGCACAGATGTGTCTCTGTATCTGCCCACTTTTACTAGTCCTAGAATCCAGCCATGTTACAACATCTGTAGAAAGTGGACTTGAAGAATAATAGCCAAGAAAAAATCCACTGTGAAATAGTGAAGTTTGCATACCTCCATCACACACTCACACACTTACTCAAACACACACACACACACATTCTCTTGCTCAAGCATTTATTCCCGAATAACTGACGAATTAACTAAACGTCGGAATCCCTAAAAAAGCAAATCTCTATCCTCCCCCACATCACGAACTACGTATCTAAAGTCCCGCATATGTACCCACACCTTAGCTTCCCTCTAACCGACTTCCACGGCCACGGTCACCGAATACGACGCCTTATCTCCCCCGAACTTCTTTCACCTTTCCTTCTCTCCATATCTCTCTCTTAATTCCCGAAGGAGAGACACGCTGAGCCGGGTCTTACCTCGATCTGGAATCTAAGATCTAATGGGATTCCACGGAACCCCCTCCCCCCCTTCCGCGGGCGCCAACGTCAACCACAACAAACACCATGTATTTTTGCTATTCCAGACCCCAAAGTACCATTGCTCCAGATGGAGAAGTTTCAAACTCCGGAGGCGCATACCCGAGTCCTATCGTATTCTGCTGTTGTGTAGTGGGGCCCAGAAGGTGTTCTGAGTGGTTCAGCACATGAACCAGTCCATGCAGCTTCGCATCTTGACTCCACACGCGCATGATCCCCCGCATGCAGTAGCAGGCTGGAGTATTGGGTTCTCTACCATACGAGACGAGTACATCTTCATCCTCGCAGTGAAGGCAGGGAAAGTGGCGTTGAGTCCAATCAAATTATAGTGTGATGTTTGCATTGACTTTGGTGCTAGACCTTCCTTCCAATACGCCACTGCATATTTCTGCATCGTGCCTCGCCTATCGTGATGGACGTCCAAGCCACAGTAGTTGGAATAGAGGAAATGGGGAATCAACACGTGCGGGGAACCAGTGAGATGAAAAGACAGCACCGTATCCTGTTATCAGGTGATTGTGCTCTCTCTCTCTCTCTGTCTCTCTCTCGCTCCAGTATATAAATATCGGTATCCAGTGTACCCATTCCAACTACACACATGTTGTGAGATTCACCATTTGCAATAATTCTTCAGCTTCCAAAACTACCAAGTCGCGCAGGTGCGGAAACCCAAATCATGAAGGTTTGCTACACTTTGTTTGTCCTTGGGTTTGCAAACCTCTCACTCGCGTCTCCCGCTCCCCCCATCAGCGAGAACCCTTCAAGTGTGCTTTTCAAACGCAATTTCGGAAACTGCAACGGCTGCGGCAAATGCAACCTGTCCAACACGTTTATCGGAAACTGCCACGATGCGGTTAACAAGTTTCAGAGTGGCTACAACTACAACTCGCGTATGTTGGGAAAAGACCGATTCGCCATTTGGTCTTGATGTGTTGGATGCTGATTTTCTGCGTTGGAAATAGATCAAAGATTTACCGTGGGCGAATGCTATGCTGACTGGTACTGCAACGGTGCGTATCCTACCAAGGACGGTGCCGATATCAAAAACGTGTTCAACGTCGGAATCTACCAGAAGGCGGGTTGCCAAGCTTGTGGAGAGTAAGTGCGCTGATAATGTTGTTGAGATGACTGTCAATTGACGCTTGTGTTTAGGTGGTGGTTGGAGGACGGCAGTAACTGCCATGGAACAATCCAAGCCAAGGGTTGCTGAGCATTTTTTACAAGGTTTTTGCTGGATGAGTGCTTTGACATGGCGTTGAGATGGCTTGAGTGCTATTTTTAGTTCAGCATAGTTGACTCTCCACTGTTTTACGGCTGCATGTTAGTCTCAAACCGATTTTTAATATTTACGTCGAGCGGATTAGACATATCGTCCATTACTCATAAGCTTTTACACGATGGCGTAGTGCTCGGACCATGCACTAAGCGCGCGAACCTTGACAGCACTGCATACTATGAGTGAAACGACAACTTCCGAGTTACGGTTAATGAATCTTCACGGCCATTGCGCTAGCAGTCCTGTTATTTCAACACATATCTAAAACGCTTAGAACAATGCCCCCTTTTTAACCCACGGTTATATTCTGCAACGACGAGAAGGGTTTCGGAAGTGGTACCGCTGCAAATCTCATAGAAACTGACGGCTGGTAGTCATGGATGGCCCTAGTAGCCATATGATAGCGAATCTTTTATGTCATTGGGCCGAGGAATGCATAAGAGCATGCATATATTATGCACAAAGTACTTGTACTCTCTACCCGCTTGATGTGGAAATGTTTCTCGCTACTGGTGATCAACTACTCCACGGTTCTTGCAGCGCATTCTCAGAGCAGCCTAGACTTGACGCCTATCAAGAAAGGTACCTTGGTGAAGACATTCTGGCGAACCCGAACACAATATTTGCTAAGAAGCTAATTCTCTGCTCCTTTGGGGCAGTGGAATCGCTTCGTTCGGCTTTAAAGTTCTACTCAGCCACTTCACTCCAGTCAAAGCGAAGCAGTTGCAGCACAGTCTTTTATGAAGCTGGAGGAGTGATGGAGCTATGAAAAGTATTAGCAGCGATTAGTGAAGGACCCTAGCTGCGGATAATGCAAAGCCTAAACAAGCCCTTCACCAGCTCATGAAACCAAATGATCGGCTGAAGATGGAAATGGATGGCTTACAAAAGCACCTTTCAATGATGCAAGGAGGCTACAAAGAGCGAGCCTGTTTCGCTCACTCAGTGGAACCAAATTCGCCCAAAGACGCAGTTCTACTTTCCTGGGGCGTTAAAAAGGCGCAACACCTTGAAATGTTTTCGAGCAGGAAGAGAGGAACGATGATGACGTCCGTAAAAACACCAAGCGAGATCTTTGCAGAGCTAACAGAAGCCTGAACCAAAAGCAAGCTTCTGCTGCTGCTGCTGCTGCTGCTGCCACAAGGAGAAAGGCAAGCTACAGCTCGATGCCCAACCGCCGCAACGCGTGAAGAAGTATCTCCATGCAAAGCCAAACTCGGGAATATATACATCAAGAGCCAGAAAAAGAGCCTTCGACCAAGAAACCACCTTGCTTTAAATAGGTACCTCTCTCTCTCTCTCCTCTCCTAACTAACATGACCCCCCTATCCCCGTTCTCGCAAAACCCACCCACTTGTCTCTCTCTCTCTCTCCCCCCCAGCCCTTCATTTCCCGCCTCCCTACCCGACAGCCCACCACCCGCCTACCCAAGTAAACCATGCAAGCAACCCTCAAAACCAGCCCCACACGTACCCATCCATCTAACCGTCTCTCTGCAAGTAAACTCGCGCAACGAAGCTACGCTATCTTCACGTCTACCCAACCATTCCCTCTCTCTTACCTTGTTTGGATGCAGACATGTCAGCATGCATATTCACGGCTCATTCCAATATTCATGGTTTAATATATAAAAAAAACGTAATCATCCATGTATGTATGTGTGCATGTGCAAGTAGGGGGTGGGGTGCGGGCAAAATAGCGATAGAAGGGATGACCCTGGGATGTGAGATGTGGAGCTCAATTAAGAGAATGTTGATATATGCCATGATCAATTGCCGAGATGTAGGATTAGTCATTTTCTTGAATTGATTGATTGAGTGTTTACTTGGTTAGTGACTTTGGTTGTTGGTGTCTTGGTTGGAGTCTTGGTTTTTTTTGAAAGGGGGGGGGGAGGGAATATCTGCGGAAATGAGTGGTCGGAAGAAATCAAAGAGGTCAGGGGAAAGACAGAGAGAGAGAGAAAGAGAGAGATAGCGAGAAAGAAATGGGGCGTGGTATTGTATCCTTTGCGCATGTCATGTTATACGAAGTAAGGATATACGTATCCGTGGTATGTAGTAAACTCAATCTGCCCGCGAGTGCAGATCGATGTGGTACGCGAGACACAGCGATCAAGTAAGATTTGAGGGCGTATGTCGATCGCGGTACGCCTAAAACAACTAACTAACTAACTAACTAACTAGGCTTCGTATACTTACAAACCATCTATTCAATAAACAAGACATTGATACAATAAATCCTTTTCCAAAGAAGAAACTCCGGTACTTACGTATACAAGTCAAGTCACACGGCCACTCCATTTTTACTCACCAAAATCCAAACACCGAGTCTACTCCGTTCCCACCACCACATACGTCCACATCTCCACATGCTATCTAACACAACAAACATGCGCTCCTGGCGCAGCGGGTAGGGGCGTCGAAAAAAACGGCGGCAGCAACCACGAAAACGGGCAAGCCTTGCTCGCCTACACCAACCCTAGTCCAAGAATCTGGCAACCATCTCCGAAAAAAATCAATGATCGGCGACTGGGGGGGCCAGGGGGGATCATAGCAGCGATAATATGTAAGCCAATCCGTTATCGCGCCGGCTTGTGTGTGTGTGTGTGCGTGCGTGCGTGTGTGTCTGGCACTATCGAAATGGAACATAAGGCGGAGATATGTCGTCATGAGGGCGATGGGCGATTAGGAAAGACTGAGACGAAAGAGGGATAAGTGAGAGACTGAGAGAAAAGGGCAGTGCTTGCGATGGCTATTGGGTGAAGTGGTAAGCAGTGTCATATGCGATGGCTGCTATTGAGTGGGCACCGGAGACACCGGGGCTATATGTGTGTGTGTGAGTGGTTGTGTTGGTTGGATGGTTAGTTGGTTGGTTGGACGTGGTGTATGTAGACAAGTTGGAACGACAGGGTTAAGTCATTGTTTCGACTACGGCCGAGAAGAAGACGAAGGAGGAGAGGGAGGAGGAGGGGGGAAGGAACAGAAACCCCTTTGCCTTTGTTTCACAGTCCGCTTCGTTATACCTAGACCGGGGCTTTGGTTGGACTACCAGATAGTGGAGACAGTATGCGCGAAAGCATACAGAATAAATGATTGATGCAACGACGCTGATTAGCGAGACAAGAAGAAGAAGGGGGGGGTGGCCATTTTCTCGCGGGAAATGGGGACGAACAACAACACAGCGATAAGTGCGTATGCTATGGTGTCGACGCGTAGCCCCGACTAACGGCTTGCCACGGAAGCAGACATCCAAGGTATAATATAGACCAGGTAGCAAGGGTATGTGCTGTTTATTGGACTACAAGCAATTGGGCTGGAGACAACCAGCCCCCAGTCCCCCCCCCTCGAGACTAGTTTGCCAAGCGTATAATACAACAGACAGCGGCATATCGAATGAGTGAGAGAGAAGGGCGACGGAGCGGAGCACAAGGGCGACGACTGGCAACAGAGAGAAACAACATGGTTCTGGAAGCAAATGCCGGGTTTTCTTGTTGCCTGAGCATGAAGTCGTAGGGATCAACCTTGTCACATAGGCCTGGGTCGCCTCTGCTTGTCATTGCCACACATTATCTGTCCATCAGCCGGCCCCCAAATGCATTGTCAGTGTCGGACATGAGTGTTGAAACAAGAGCTAGTAGAAGGGCTAGGCAAACAGTCTGGACGTTGTTCGTTATTCGCTTCCCCCTCCCCTCCCATCCAACCACCACCCCTCCCCCCCCCGTCTACGACTTAGATGTCATGCATGTCAGCATTTCGAGCGGGCGGGGGACTGTACCCGTCAAACTAACTCAATCCTCATATATTGCGCAACTGTGGGGCTAGCCAGGGCTGCTTGCAACATCATCAACAAGGGCCTTTTTTTAGGGACGGGGAGGGGAGGGGAGGGGGGTGTTAGAGATGTGCTCCGGCAGCGGAGAGCGCTGACAGCGAGCCGGTCGGCACGTACGCACGCACGCGCGCACAAACGAACGGAAGACGGAAAAGGGTTGTTTGACCGATGCTTGCCGTCATGGAGATGGACCTGCATGAATGTCCACGTCATGGGGTTAGGAGAAAAGCCACGGAGAGAGAGAGGATTTGGATTATAGGCAAAAGAAAAAGGACGGTGGACGGCAAGGAGTGGACAGGGTGGGGTAAGGTTGAAACGTTGGGGCCGTTGAGCGGACGCCTGCAATGCGGGCCTGACATTGCGCATAGTAATTTTACGTGTTGAGAGTGGTGCAAAAGAAAAAAACAAGGCCGACGATGGACACCCTTGTGGAGCTGTCTTGGTGGAGTCTTTTTGCCAAAAACAAAGATGGATGCAGGGTTATACGTAGGAGATCCCGGAAAGGGTATCGAGGACGGACGGCAAACCCTAGTCAGCGATGGTGGTTGTTTTTCGCCATGGGATTGTGATGGACAAGAGTCATGATGAGGGGGTGGCGCTGTCAACGCAGACCAAGGGACAAAAACGAATTCTCATCACCTTAAGCGAGCCGTTGTGTCGCTCTTTGCTCAACGCGGCTCCAAGTAGGTGTACCAAATGAGTAACTTTTCTTTTCATCAACCACCCATGTGACTTGATCAGTTGAATTACAGGCGTCCGCCAAGATCTTGCTTCAGCACGTCCAGAATCTTCTTACTGTCAACTTCATCGTCACCACCATTACCGTTTCTTGACAACCCATCTTCACCTTCCTTTAGCCTCTTCAAAACCTCAGGGTCAAGTTCTTGCATTAATTCGTCAAATTCTTTTTGTTGCTCCCCCTCCAGCTTGGCGTACTCTTCCTCCAGCATGAACTCTTCCTCGGGTAGCTTGGTCATGTCGGCAGGAAACACATAGATCGTAGGGAACTCGAGAATAGTATGGCCACGCAGGCTCTCGGCGAGCGTAGAGGAGGAATCCAGGGGAATGAGGACGTGGCGGGTCGTGCTCGTGCGAGGTTTTAGTAGTAAAAACCTATACTGCCTACGGCCCAGGGGTTGGGCGCTTGGCTCATCATGGTCAAGGCCGCTATGGTGTACGTCTGCCACGTCCGCTTCTCTTTTGGTGGGTTGTCCCTCTTCTGCCCAAGGAGGGGTTGATCCTCTTCGCCCAGAAGAGGTAGGCTCTGGTTGCGCATTGCTGATCGGGAGCGTAGCCTCAGCGTTGAGCTGCTGAAGCGGGTCTTGAATCTCTGAAATAGGCGCGACATGATTGTGCGGTGACTGAATTGACTCGATTGTCGGGAGGGTGGTGGTGGTGGTGGCAGCAGCAGCGGCAGCTTCAGTGTTGAGCTTCCGCTTCTTGTTTTTACCCTCTGTGCTATGTTGTGCAAAGGGCTGTGCATCTATTAATTGCTGTACAGACGACGTCTGAGTAAGCACACGCGTCTGGGACCCGAGAAACCATTCGACAGTCCAGACGATGTTGCGTGAAGCTTTTCTGGGACGCCGATCAGCCGTGTCACATGGGGGCGAAGACTAGTGGGAGGGTCTCACTTTGTGGCAGATAAGTGCGACTTGTTTTCTCGCTGTCTACTCAAGCCCTGTGGGGCTCGGATGATGTTGACGCCAGCAGCAGACTCGAGTTTGGCATAGGCAACGCCGGCGCGCTGACGATTCGACAAGCCATCCGAGGGCGCAGCAGCGGTTGCGCTGGCAGCAATGCGTTCAGCCTTATCAAGGTCCCGCTCGATGCCGGAGAGAAAGTTGTAGTCATGGTCAATGCCAGCCGGCGTTAGCAGCTGAGCCTTTTTCACAAACTTTGCCGGGTCGCGTCGGCCAGAACACTGCGCCCACTGCTGGTGGCGCTTGTAACATGGCAACGAACAGGTGCGTGCCTCACAGCCTGGACAGCGGTACTTGAACTTGTTGGCGTTGCTGCAGTGCATTGTCAGCGCATGATTACAGAGGCCCAGCGCGTGCTTGGCTGGCTACATTGCCACGAGAAGCAGGCGTGCCGCAGGCGTGGGCGGGCCAATGGCTGTTTCCCCGTGAGCATCAGCGCTATTTCGAGGGCGCGGTAGCATGACATACCAGACGCTGCATAGCTCGTTTAAAAGGAGACTGTTGGACATGGTGGCGGGGATGGCAGGTGCAAGGCGATGGATGGGTGGATGGATGGATGGATGCTACCGTAGATTTGACAAGTAGCAGGGAAGGGCCCGAGTGGAGATGCGCGAACGGCGGACGGCGGACGGGCGCAGGGAACGTGGAGCGGAGGGTGCCGGGCGCTCGAGTGGAGGGGAAGTTGAGGTTGTGCGTGGTGTGGCGCGTGGGAGGGAGATGGTTGCACTTGCACTTGGCCTTGGGGGTGAAAGTTTCCAAGCCGAGGCGAGCATATGTGGCTAAGCCAAGCGCTGATAGGCGGGTGGCAGCCAATCAGCGCGCGGGCGAGCAAACCTTGGGCCTGTGGGCGTCGGGGAACGACGACGGGAGGCCAACACTGGCCTGCCGTCGACATTGCCATCAGCCATCTCGCGCGCGATAGTACTTAGTATACTTGTACAGCACACCTGGACCTGGACCTGGACCTGGACCTGGTCGCGAAACACGGGCAATATCTGGAGATTTGCAGCACAGTCGTCGTCGTCTGGCCCTGCCGGGGGGGATGGAGCTGTCGACCAGGAATCCCTTTTGCTAGGCGCATCGGAGCATTCCCCACGCCCAATCACTTTGGAGGCCCACCTGGGCGCTGATCATACACGGCGGCATGCACTACGATGCCTTGGACTGCGACCATTATGCGCTACTGTCCATGGATCGCCTCTCGTTGTGGCCGTGGCCGTGGCCGTGGCCATCATGGTCGTGGTGCGGCCAGCAGGAGCCGGGCACGCCGCAGCACGACAGCTAGCACGCGCAACACGTTTCGACAGACGGCAGGCGTGTGCAGAAGCAGGCGGGTGTTGCTATTCGCGGGGCGGCACAGCTGGTGGCCAGTGTTTCAGCCGTCGACATGTCCAAACCAGGCACAGCACCATGGTTGTCGCGGCGGCCACGAACGAGCGACTACTGCACGTAGCCACCACGTCTTCATCCACCTACGTACTGCTACGTACATGTACACGCATACCGGAGTGTGGAGCCGATGGAGCCAGCTGAGCGAGGGCAAGGCGTCGTCGTCGGCGGCGGCGGCGGCCATGGGCCTTGGAGGCAATGTGCAATGGGGTGCAGAGGCAGGCTAGCCCGCGGCGGACTGGTGCAAAAGACATGCGTGAAGGGCCGTCTAAACGCGATCTTCGCACTCGGCGTCGTGGGCAGCAGGCGACGGCCTCGCACCAGTGCCAGCGGGACCAGGAGCGTCAGGGGAGGCCAACGCCGCCACCAGACGTCGAAGCATTGCCATTCGCGGACCGCCCAAGCTGCAAGAGCGGGAACTCTGCTCATGCACACGCGCTGCAGGACGCCTTTGGGGATGCACAAGGAGCGCAACTGAATCGAAAGCAGGCCCAAAACGGCATGCAACAGGCGGCCATGCAATAGCAGACTATTGCCACGGGCGGGGACTCGCTGGCAGCATCCCTGGATGGGCCGAGTCACGGTGCCCAGAGCCGCGAAGGATGATGTGGAGGGCGTGTGTGTGGATGCAAGCTGCCAGTGTGCGTGGGTGCATGTGGGTGTGCGGGTGTGGTAAGTATTGACGTGAGCAGCCAGCCCTGCAGGTACCACGGCACGTTATGTGCAGCGCCGACGATGACAATGTACTGCTAATACCAATGTAGTATGTAGGCGTAGGCGTATGTGCAGGCAGAAAGAGAGAGAGAGAGGGCTTCCAGTACCCGCCGGCCGGAGCGCTGCACGCCCGCTGAGCTGCCCAGGGCGGCGTCGAGATTTGGCTGCGGCCCTTGCATCCGTCGTCGCCGCCGCCGCCATGGCCGCCACCACCACCACGGCCGCCACGGCCGCCGCCGCAGAGGGAGAGGCACAGCAGCAGCCGCGCAGCAGCCGGGGCAGCAGAGAGGGCAGCCGACACAGGACGCCGGACACGCACCCAGGACAAGCATGCACTCGCTCATTAGTAGAGATGGCACAGGACAGCACCGCCGTTATTCCCATCGCAACCTGAGCCGCCCCTGACAGCACGCAGGGCCGTGCGCGGCGACGGACCCTGCGCGTGGCAGGGATAAGCTTCTCTCATTTCTCGAACCGAGACGTGTGCAGGGGCCCCCTGGCTAGTTCGCGCGGCCTTCTGCTCCCAGCAATCCAGTCCGCGCGCGGCGCCAGAGCTTCCCCCAAAAGCCATGTTTCCCCCTTGCTGCCACCCTCCTCTGCTACCCGCAGCAAGCTGACCTTGAGCCCTCAATCCCACCGGCTGCGTCGACTGTACTCGCGCTCCGCTCTCGCTCTCGCTCCTCAGCCCTCCCGGACTCGCGTGGCCTGCGCTCCCAATGTTGTCCCTCTGCTCACTGTTATTGTAATATCCTGGACCCCCATATCCTGCTCCTGTACCACCGCCGCCGCCCGACACCACACACTCCCCCGCCATGGCGCCCTCGTTGAGCCTGCGCCCTCGCACCGCCAGCGACCGCCCGTCCACCAGAGACAATGCCGACCACAGCCTCATCATCCCCAGCCGCACCTCGTCTCTCCACTCGAGGATCACCCAGCCGCTCCCCCCGACCCTCAACATCAAGCAGGGCTCCAGGAGCCCCAAGACGCTCACCCATGCCTACATGGTGTGTGGCGTTGGCCGCGAGCCCTCGCAATGGGTCAAGGCACCTGCTCCCGCCCAGGGCAAGATTGGACACATGAAGGGTGCCGTGGGCACTTTTTGGCTTCCCGAGATCCTGGGCAGCAGCCCGCGACTGGAGCAAGACAATGAAATCGCAAGATCTCTCCACTCGGCCATGAGGGTATGCCTGCTTTGCCCCTCCCCCTCCATCAATGCCATTGTCGCATCAGACCTGCTAACAAACGCCGCAGGCATGTTTCCCTCACGATGTCGAGATTTGCACTGGCAGGAGCCAGCCGCACTGCGTACACCACTCATTTGTCCTGCAGCAGGATTCTTCCCATACCCTCTACGGTATTGCGCTGCGTGTCTGGTCGCGCGCCGATGAGAAGAGAGCCGAGACGATTCGCGACCTGCGCAAGCGCATCGAGCCCGACTTCTACGACAACCCAGAAGAGACGTACTGGATCCCCTACTGCCTCAGTTTCCTCTCCCGGTACCCCTTGTACAACCTGCTTGGCGACTACTTGCGCGGCATGTGGATTCACTGGAACAAGGCCACCAACCTGTTCCACGCAGAGGAGGTATCTCGCATCCTGAGTTTCCCTGCCCCGCGCCTGAACGACCTGGTTCGCATCGACATGAAGGACTACGCCCTGTGCTACCAGTTCCCCTCATCGCCTACCGGCTTCCAAAACTTCGCCATGTGGCCCCTCTTCACCTGTCTGTCCATTCCCAACATTGTGGGTGTGATTGAGGCGGCTCTGTCACCCACTCGCCGCATCATTTTCACCAGCCACTACCCCGCCATGCTCACGGTTGCGGCAGAGACGATCCGCTTTTGCGTAAGGGTGTACGAGTGGAGCGGTCTGTACGTGCCCGTGGTTCATGCGCGTCACGTCAAGGACCTGGTGCAGGAGCCCGGCCCGTACATTCTGGGTGTAACGTCGGAATGCCGCTCGCTCTTTACGGCCCCAACAGATGCCCTCGTTGTGGATCTGGACCGCAACTTTGTCCTGACCTCGAGCCCTCCGACCGCCCTGACAGCCGGTCAGCGCACCAAGATGATTACTCGTCTCACACAGGCCCTCAATGGCGAGGTCGCGCCAACTGGTGTGCCACAGCATCTGCGATCTGCTTACGGCGGCGGTAAGCTCGTTCCCGCCGGTCAAATCATTGTCATGCGCGGCGAGGTCGAGAGCATCCAAGACCCCGACTGGTGGTCGCAAGACGCGGTCATGTCGGTCATGGACCACGTGTGTGAGAAGCTCGTAAGTAATCCGCCGTTATCTGTTAATTTCGGATTTATCTAACGGTGATTTTAGGGCCGAAACACTGGTGTCAAGGCACTCTTCGGCGGTTCTGTCAAGAAGCCATTGATGACCAAGGTCTCGATGCGCCATTTGAACGAGATTGTGCGCGAGCGCAATCAATACTCACGTGACGCACAAGAAGCTTGGACAGACTTCATCAACCTTAAGCAGCGCTTGGACAGCGAGCTTGGTAAGGTTACCAAGCGCAACAACTTCCTGGTCGAGGAGCTGGAGAGCTGGAAGCAGCAGTTCCTCAAATTCCAGGCTTTCGCTGAGCAGCTCACCAAGGAGACTCAGGACCTCAAGGTAAAGATTGAGAACCACAAGCGCGAGAACCGTCGTCTCACTAGCCTCATCGATCAGCAAAAGGACGACGCCGCAAGGCTTACTGTTCGCCTGTCCGGTACTGAGAAGCAGCGCGACGACGCCCTCGAAGCCCTCGTGCTCCAGCAAGAAATTGCCGAGGAGCTTGAGCGCGAGAGGAAGAAGAACAAGAAGGAGCTCAGTGCTCTCCAGCACACCAACACCGCCATTCTCCGCCAGCGCGACGAGGCACAACGTGTTGTGCTTCACCTCCGTGCCCTCATCGAGGGCCAGACGCACCACATGGAGCACATTGTCAAGTCGCTCAACCAGGACGACATGTCAAACTACATGGACGCCGGCTTCGAGGATGTGCCTGAAGAGGACGAGGAGGATGAGGAGGTGGACCCCAAGGGTCGCGCAACCAGCCGCAGCTCCGCCAAGGACAAGTCCGAGGTCGGTACCATCCGTGGCGTGGCTGGCGTCGATAGCCGCCAGGACTCACGGGCAAGCACCGCCCAAGGCAAGCACCTCGACGGCGAAGACGTCACACCCGACATGGAGCAGCGTCTCTTCAACAGCCCTGCGCGAAACTCGAAGCGTTTCTCAAACCAGTCCATGGTCGACGTGGCCGACCGCGTCCTCCGCGACAAGACGGATGCTATTGCTTACATTATCCGCAACATCTCGGAACAATGCGCCGCCGCTGTCGAGGGCCTCCAGCTCGCCCAGCGCGCCGATACCGAAGATGACAACCACAGCGACCGTCGCAGCAGCGTTGGTCAAATGTCCCTGCACGGTGGTCGTGTTCAATCGAGCCAAGGCAGCGACTATGGCGACGAGGACAGCATGCTCCGTCCTGGCCGCGGATCCAGCATTCCTCCTACACCCGACCTAAGCCACAGGTCCAGCACATCCATGTCCATGGCGAGCGCCAGCACAACACCAGACCGGTCAAGCCTGCAGCACCGATCGCACGACGTACCTGTTGTGCCAACACGCATCTTGGAAGACGACGACGATGTCGACGGCAGTGGTAACAACGACCTCCAGGCCGACATGGTTCCCGTGTCCAAGTACGCTCAACCGCTTAGGCAGCCCCACAGCTCCATCCGTCACATGTCATCGCGTTAAGTAAAAAGCGTGGAGGAGACATGGTTCTCATCTGGCATTGTTCCCATTTCCTTTATTTCCACAACCTTGATTTATCATTAGCGATCGAAACGAGATTAGCATTGATGCCCTTTTCCTTTCTAGTTCCCAAAGGCGTTTGTGAGAGACAGTGAGAGAGAGAGAGAGAGAGAGACAGGGCGAGAGAGTATTATTTCCTTTCTTCTTCTCTTGTAACCCTTCTATCGATACGGCCCAGTGCCCGTGAATCAACCCTTTTTCATTTCGTTACCGTCTTTGAGAAAACCCCGTTGTCATCCTCTTTCTAACGACCCGGTGTGGGCTTTTCCATCTTATTCCTTATGTACGTTATTATTTTTTTTTAGTTTCGTAACGAGTTGGTAGTGGACTCGCTAGCATACCCCCTCACCCCCTTCTATTTTTTTTTTCTTCAAAGAGAGACAGATGGAGACAAAGAGGAAGAGCAAGGAAGAAAGAAAGAAAGAAAGAAAGAGGAAGAGTAAAGAGGAGAGCAAGACTCTCAGGATATCGGATAGTGTGGAGTTTTGAAGTACTTGATATGTTGTTAGAAGGGGTGAACTTGGAAGAATGGAGGCGAGATGGCAAGGAAGGAAAGAAAGGGGGGCAGGACATACCCAACTTTTGGAGGCGGAAGCAAGTTTTTTTGTTTAATAACAGGTTATTAAGTCTCCTTTTTTTTACTAAGTCTTTTCTTCACACACACACACACTCTCTCTCTCTCTCTCTCTCTCTCGCTTCATCGCCCCTCCCCCCCCTCCGAACGGGATTTTGCTGCTGATGGGTGTTTGGCGGTATAGTGTGTAGAATTTGGCTTTTATTAATATCGCTGTTGTTGTCGTTATCGTTGTCGTTGCGGCCCGCCTGTTAGGATAATATACCACTTTTTTTTCCCGTTTGCTTCAAGGTGTATACAACGACGTGTGGGTGGGGGAGAGAGAGAGAGATGCTTCAGTACTTGTTGATGCTGTTCTTGCGGCTTAACGATGGAATACCTGATTGCTTTGCTTGCGGATAACCAATACACATACACATATCAACAAGTCCAGTCAGTCAGTCAGTCAGTCAGTCAGTCATTCAATTAGTCAATCAATATCCTCCTTTGCAAACACAGAGGGGCTTCGCACACCGCTGACGACAACTGAAACCCTACATGTTGGACAATGTCCCCGCGTATTGGGGGTAACACGCACAGAACCCACCCCACCACATACCCACACACACACAAACACGGAGGTGTTTGATTCACGTTGACGTTGGAGAAGAAGGTAAGTGGGGGGGGGAGGAACCTTCTTTTCCATTTCCATTTTTCTTTTTCTAAAATTACCACT